>NC_051154.1:261668595-261733987 GCF_013339745.2 Dermacentor silvarum | reverse complement strand
TTGCCACATACAAAGGGGAAAGGGGTTTAAAAGGATGAAAAGAAGGAAAGGAGAGAGAGAGAGAAGAAGGTACTCTCAGTGTGAGCTGAGTAAACCCTGAATAGCGAATGAGCTCCCTGATACTATCTTCCATTCATTGTACTTCTGTTTATTTTGCTGTACAACATTAAGACACATCAATTAGCCCGATAGGCCTGCTAAGACTTACTGAATGAGGGAAGCTGCTAATTCCTCGCGGATGGATTTCGTGCAACGTTCATTTGTTTTCCTCGAGCTCAGTTATGCGCGAGGCCTGGGTAGCGAAGCGCGAGGCAACACCTTTCTTCAGAATCGCGAAGAAATACTCATTTTTCACAATGAAAAAGCCATTCACCTAAGCTACCCCCTTTGCACAGATATCCCCACTCCTTTTGCCATGTGAAGCATACGTGAGCGCCAAATAAATGGATTCTCGTCGTTTCGAAAGCGATTCTCTTTTCGCCGCGTTCATCTCGCCAAGCAAGAGCCTCGCTTAATTCAGCAGGCAAGAAGTAATCCAACAGAAATCATGCTCAATGATATGCCATTCCGTGGCGCCGTCCAGCGCTGATACTCAGTGTTTCCGTTTCAAGCATCATTCTTCCGTCGTGATTCGAGAAGGTGGCTGCAAGTATTGGCGCTACTTTGTGGTCGTCGTTGTTATCTTGAATTAGATAAAGGGAGGTACAGGAAAACTAATGGTGCGCTCCTGCCACATTAGGGTGTTATGTACATTATGAATTTGTCCCTTCTTTCACAAAATAAAGCAACCGCTCGTCTGAAATACTAGGTGGTGTGCAAAACAGGTGGGACCGGGCGGTGACTTACTCCGGCATTAGCGAGACAAACGAGAAAAACAAATCTTCATGTGGGCCGGTTGATGATGATACATGTTTTTTTTTTTTTTTTTGGCACTATGAGTCGCCAAATAGCGCCAAGTGGAGAAGTTGAAAGAAGAACGTTCAAAGAGTACACAACCCAGCGTCCTACAATGCCTAACAACAATCCTAAATGTCCCTCGGTGAGCATAATGATGCCACCGAATTCTTCAATTTCAAGGGAGTGAAGGTGAATGAACAGGAAACAAAATTAAGTGAGAGAATATTATGTTCAAAGCCAGTGCAACTAGTTATCTGTTGTGGGCGAGCTGCGCGCCTTAGTCTGCAAGGTGTACCAGCTAACGCAGGGAAAGCTAATAAAGACAATATAGAAATACAGGATATGATGGTCGGACTGGCGATGTTTTGTTAGCATTCAATTTGGGGGCACAGGGAATATTATTTTGTCGGTTATCATTGATTCGCTAAATAGTGAAAACTAGGTCTTCAAACTAACGAAATCTTGTACTATATTGAGCGAGCTCCAATGCAAAAATGCGCATCGCACTAGAAAACATCACATTCAGAATAGTTTACAGATCGCTCTATCTTCCCTAGCTCTCTTTCTTCGCGTGTCAAAGCTGTGGATAAAAGGCGGACAAGGATGCGAAGTGAGCGCGAGCCCGTGCGCCTCGCACACGCGACAGCAGCGCTTCTCAAAGCCATCTCAAAGAACAGCACTCGATGGCTAACCTGGTGGTCGCGTAAATGCGACAAACTAGGTCGCTGCTGCTGCTGAGACCGAAGTTAGAAAATTAAATTATGGGGTTTTACGTGCCAAAACCACGATTCGATTATGAGGCACGCCGTAGTGGGGGACTCCGGAATAATTTGGACCACCTGGGGATCTTTAACGTGCACCTAAATCTACGTACACCTGTTTTTTGGCATTTCATCCCCATCGAAATGCGGCCGCCGTGGCCGGGATTCGATCCCGCGACCTCGCCAGAATTGTTGCACATAATCCTATAGGCGTTTAGTTTTCCGGAGACAAACATGTTAGTTTCCTGGTTGCAAACAAAACTCGGCGCTAAGACAAGGGAAGAAGAAAGACGTGTACGAGACGAGCGCTCTCACAAGCAAAATTTTTATTGAAATCTACCCGGAATATATGCACATACAGAAGCAGGAAGAAAGTAAGAAGGAACACACAATAACAAACCACAACCCAGCGGAAAAGCGAGTAAAGGCACACGTCACACACTGTAAATCGCCCCACACGCTGTCTATAACGATTCATCACTGTATTTGATATCAACGATATTTTTGATCATGTAATGTTAGCGATTCTGACTAAAAAATGCGCCTTATGTTTCTTAAGGAAAAAAGGCCTCTGTCATGAGTAGCTTGGTCCCTGCTCTCGTACAAATTGAGCATCTGTAATTACTCCTCTTGCCCGGTTATCATTCATTGTTTGCTTGTACCTTAAAACTATGCTGCTCTTGTATGTCGACAACGGCATCAGAAATACTAGGAAATTACTTCTTTGCAAAAACGAGCGTTCGTACCATACTAATGCCTGGTATCTCTTTCACACTAAAGCGCTTTTCAGCCAGCATAACTTTGTTCGTGCTAACTCTTGGTGTCTGTACAGGCTTTGTCACTCCTGTAGAATAAGTGTGTTAAATAATATAATAATAATAATAATAATAATAATAATAATAATAAATAATAATAATAATAATAATAATAATAATAATAATAATAATAATAATAATAATAATAATAATAATAATAAAAGAACCGCATTAAGTAATTTATCGCTGTCGTGAAAAAAAATGCTGGTTATATTGACATGAAATCCTGAAATCTGGAAAATTGACAGATGTTGCCTGTTGCCCTATAACTATGACACACAAAATGATAAAATGCAGACCTCCAGCCATAACAAATAAAATTGACCAAACCAGTGACGTAGAAAATTCATATAGTTAAAATCAGTAACTGGTGTGGTATTTATGTGGATAGCGTAAATTAGCTTTCGTTACTCTCATTATATCACTCTTTCTTCTTTCTAATTCCCACGAATATGCATTTGGCCTTTTTCTTTTATGTGCGCTTATTTACATTATTTTTTTTTTATAATGCGTTGTTTTCCATTACTGTACAAGTCTTACTGTTATGTGTTTTGGTGATGCTACTTGGGAGTTACTTCCTGTGACGTGCGGTAGGATATAATGTTGATATACGCATATGCGCGTGTGTGTGCGTGTATACTTGCACTTCGCAGCGTCTTTTTGTTGCTACCTATTCCCAGTGGTCGCACTGTAGGAAATACTGTGTATATATTGTATGTAACCCTGTGTGCTCACCAACAAAATAGTGCGAGTAAGTAACTTTCGGTTCTGCGCGATAAAACAAAATTTCTATTAGAATCTTAACATACATTAAACTGTCGGCTCATGGGTACCCTATACTAATGGCATATCGCATTATAATAGACGGATTGTTTGATTACTGATTGTCCTTGACGTAGCCTTTCCGTACGCGAAACTGTGGTGTGCGCCCTGTGTTGGCCCATCCTCCGGAATGGGTGAGTGACAACGGAACACAAGAGGCACAGAATCGAGAGCGCTGCTGTCAGGCCCGCCGCCACGTACTCACTTGGCGATCGCGCATTGCGGCACAACATATGAAACGCGAGAAAAATAAATAGGGTTAGTGTAGCGAGCTGAAACCACGGAATATGACGGTTTAGAATGCGACGCACAATTTCACGTTCGAGCTTAGGCTATTATGCAAGCAAGTTATAATTTCTTAATAATTTCACTGATCAGCTAATCAAGGATAAAAATATTCCCCAGTTTGCGCAAGACGAATGCTAAGAAAACACAATTGGTCCCATCGTCGTATCGCGTAGCATGTTTTTTTTAAAGCTTGGTCCGCGTTAGCTGGCCCTGTTTTATAGTTTTTGCTCAGGCAGAAAGATCTGACGCCGTATAGATACCTTCCACTTTGTCTTTATATCCACGGCTTCGAATGATGGCGTTTAAAGGAAAGCCCGAAAACCTGGCCCAATTAAATCGCGTATCCATTCGAAAAGAAGTCATGCCTGCAGACTTTGTAGATCTGATCAACTTGTGCCAACGTCTCTATGTGCCAACGTCACCGTGTAGCTCTTTCACCTCGACGCGAGATAAACTGCAGATGCAGCACTGCAGGTAAGAAACCGCTGTTCGAAGAAAAAGCCCTTTGACACCGACTTGGAGCATGCTCATGTACCTCGGTCTGTGCTAGTCTTCAATGAAGCTCTTTGATGCCAACTTGAGTCATGCGCATGTGCCAGTAGGTGCGTGCCGCTGTTCAATTACCGTCTTTGACGCCAACTGGCTAACTAGGTGGCATCACTGGGAATGTGCTGTTCTACAATGACGAAAAAGATCCATCCAATTTCTCCGATGCTGAGCGAATCGAACCCACGTCACAAAGTTTCCTCAAGGTCAGCAACCCCGTGGATTACCGGGCGGTGCCAACACCACCTAGACTCCTAGTCTAGGTGGCGTTGGCTGTGCCACAAATGCACTGGGTAGGTGCCGCTTTTCAGTGAACGCCTTTCACGTCAACGCTGTGGCGAGCTGCGCCATGAATGCACTGGGCGTGTGCCGCTGTTCAAGGAACCTCCTCTTGCCAAGTTAGGTCGCCGAGTATGTGCCATTGAGTGTGTGGCACAGTTCTCGTCGGCACAGGCGCGCCTCGCTTCTCGTCTCGGAGGCCACTTCTCGGCAGCGCCACTAGATGGTGCAGCATGTCCAGGAAGAAGCTCGAGAGATGTATCGGGAAGCGTTGCGCATACGCACGGACAAACGCAGGAAAAAGGAGACGTAAACGGATAGAGCGCAATGAGGATGTGAGCCCATGTTTTATAGCATTAAGATTTTAGGCAGGATTAATGACAAAACAGCCCGTGAGCTTTTAGAAGCTTTTTATATCAAGGAAAAATGCGATGCTTGCGTGAGTGACACTTCGGTTACCTTGTATCAAGCGGAAATAATTTTCTGCGCAGCTTCGTTGATTTGAGGGGGGCTTGATTTGCAACCACCCCTCCCTCTCCCATTTTTTATTTTCCCCTTTCCTTTTGGGGCCGTGTTAAAGTGGATTATATATGCAGCTTCTACACAAAATGCCAGGGCTGCGCGGCACACGCAGCACAGTCACAGCGTAAGCTAGACGAGCGTTTCGACAGTACTAACTAGTAATTTGAATGAATGCGTCAGGAACGCGCTTGGGACGCCGTCGCGTGTGCAAGCTGACGCGTTCCATCGCCGATGGCTAGCGCCGTTCGGCCGAGCCAAGCGGCCGACAATGCAACTACGGTGACACATTCGCTCCCATTGCAACGCGCCCGAAGCGGGCCTGCTTGGGGACCGTCGCGCATGAAAGCCGACGCGTTCCATTGCCGATGGCTAGCGCCTCCCGCTTTCGGATAGCAAGCGCTTGCGTGAATCAGTGGTAGAGTATCCGCCTACCACACAGCGGGCCTGCGTTCGATCCCGGCGGAGAGCGGGTACTTTTAGGGGCGAAGCTCTTAGGGTGTGGGTCTGTCCCTCCTCTGTAGTAGGTAGTAGTAGTAGTCGTAGTAGGTAGCCACGTTCTACTTTTATGAGAAAAAAAAGTTGTCGCAGTTTCACCTGAAAGGCGTAAGCATCAATTGCGATGCAAAATTTGTAGAGAGCTATACGGAGTAATGATAGTAGTTATCGCTGTATAAACTGGGACATGCAGCAGCACCGGAAACACGCAGATCTGCTGTTGTCGACGCCGTCGGCATTTTGCCCGCGTTCGCACAAAATGCGTGCGGCGTTGGTGACTGTTGCCGGAGCCTCTGATATGAATAGGCACTTGGTGCCGCAGCTAAACGTCGCCTCCCTCATCATCATTCACCCCGTGGATATGCGGTGTTTTTTTTTTTTTTTTTGCATGCGATAGCGGTTACGGGGCGGCGGCGGCGGCATCATCGCGACCGGAAATGGCTATTGAATGAGCCATAACAGCTTATGCTGTATTAAAACCAGTTGATATGCGCTCTATCTGTTTACGTCTCCTTTTTCCCGTGTTTGTCCGTGTGTAAGCGCAACGCTTTCCGATACAGCTATGCACCAACTCGGCCAGGAAGAAGTTCTTCTAAGCTCGAGAGAGAAGCCTGGCTACCGCATGGCGCGTTTCTCAGCGTTCGCACGCACCGTTGCCACATGCATTCCGGTTGCCACTTCAGCCTTCGCCGCGTGGGCACTAGATAGTGCCAAGTAGGGAAGAGCGAAAGAGGAGTCCCGCTGCAGTACACGCCTGGTACATAACTCGTCTCGACGGTGACAATACGTTGTGTGCCTGTATTGACTCAATGATAACGCATTACCGTCCACATTCATCGTGAGATGCCGCTATTTGTTCACCCCTCCTGCCTTTCGCTTTTACCGCTGTCTACTTCAAGTTATTTCACTTTGGCTTGAACCAGAAACGCTGCAGCGCCGCGCATCATCCAATTTCCACCGAATGGTCGTGCACCGCGACGAGATATACTTGCCTTCAACCGAAAAAAAAGCATTAAAGCATGCAATGGCCTCGCGCTTCACCGCAGTGAAGAGTTTCGAAGCACAGACAGAAAGGCGGACATGGTAGGTGGCGATTACGGCGAGATGTTAACTGCAAAGGTCAATAAGAAAGGACGCTTGTGTTCGCCGCTTGTGAGCGCCACGACGAGCGGGCTTGGCGCTGTGCACACCAGCACCTTTCAAAGGCCGCGCTCAAATCGTCCTCACCGACATCACCAGCATGGCGCAAGAATGTCAGCGGTGCAGCAGCGCCGTATACAGGTTGAAACTGCTTTCGTAAAGAAGGTAATGAAACATTGTCACATATTCGGCATCTTTTTTTTTTCTTCATCGAAAATTACGGGTGCAATCGGAGACCACAGTTTTTACACACGAAAGCGCAATGTTAAGACTCGTGGAGTTGCGGAAAATGGTTGTCAAAGGTCGGAATCAATTGTCTTCATCAATGTTAAATGCATCAGCCGAGTACTTCGTCCGTTCTCTTTTAAAAAACGGTTCGCTCCAAAATGAAACAAAGGCACAAAATGTGAAAGAAAAATATCGGGGGCAATTTCGCACTGCTTACAAACGGTAGTTTAAATCCCTTGGCAAGAAAAAAAGAAAGGGTATCTTTAAAGCGTACAAGGGAAGCTAGCGGTTTCATTTTTAAACTTTGCACCAAGGCGAAGGGCCTGAGACGTTGCTTGTTTGACTGTATTTACCGCTGGAGATGTCTGAGCTTTCACTTAGCCCGGTGACATGTTTGGTTGTACAGCTTTAAAAGCAATCAAGCCAATAAACGTAAGATGATCATTGGAACCTGCTAGTATAATCATGAGAGTCCAAGTTCTGAGTTATACGCTCGCAAGCAGTTGCTGAAGCGCTAAGTAGAGTATCATGTTTTCCGGTAACCTCCTGCAGTATACACAGCGACAGGGGCACAGATCAACGACAAACGCTCCTGCAGCCCTCGTGAACTTGGTTCCCATGAAGGTCAAAACAAAAACGTAACCCTGTCTGCGAAAGAACCTGCGGAGCCCTTTCGAGCGATCCTAAAATCGATTTTCTACTCTGTCCCGCACACACACCCCTTAACAAAATTATTTTACTCGGATATCTCATTTTATATTTCCTTTGATTGTGCTGATCTTCATCGTACGTCAGAGACTACACAGGCCGGCACATCGCTGTCCATTCTGATTTGGTTTTTAATTGCGATAGCAATTATAAGGAACACTCCAAGCGGTTTTCTGCCCGTCGACGTCGTCGTCGCCGTCGCCGTCGCCGCCGCTGTGAGGTTCCGTATAGAGTCCAACGGCGTTCTGATCTCGTCGAAAACCGTCCGGAGCTGCCGCCTAAGGCACCGGCAGCCGTCACCAACGCCGCGCGCGTTCGGTGCGAACGCGGGCAAAACACCGACGGTGTCGACAACAGTTCCTGCGCGTTGCTGATGCTGGCTGCATGTCCAAGTTTACACAGCTGATAAAACTCCTACCATTACTCCGTATAGCTCTCTACTAATTTGCTATCGCAATTGATGCTTCGCCTTTCGGGGTGAACTGCGACATTTTTTATAACAAGGCCTATTGTCTTTCTCATCAACTACGAGATGTTCGGTCTCCTCGCCAATTTTCGCTTCCATTTGCCACCTTATTGCCACCCTATATTTACACAATTGGCTAGTGGTTTATCAGCTTGACCATTCACAGTCGAAGTTCCGGTGCAGAGTTCTAAGTTAACAAAAACTTAAGTTTCTTGAGGGTCCCTCTTGCATTGCCCAACTATGAAAGTAATGATATTCGCTATCCACGCCCTGCATCCAAGAGGCTGCTGGGACGGCCGACATCGCGTTTTCTACTTGATTTACCATGTTGCTAAAGCATAAGACTTTAAACGACCATGTGTACACGGCGTAAAACTGAATTTAGAGATATCCATAAAAACCCGAGAACCCGCTGTTTTGTCGCTTACATTGTGATCTCGCACACAATAGCGATTGATTCATGATCTCGTAACTGGTGCATGCGGTATCTAAAGCAACGACCAGGAGTGCCATTTAAATTCTATGCTGGCCCCTTTGAAGACGTACGCTTCCTTAGACTGTGGACGGTGGAGTCGCACCTTGCACCGAAGGCTCGCCATAAATCTTATGACTTCGTTTTCACGACACCGAATACGGGCCCCTATTACGTGTTGTTGAACGGGGGAAAGAGCACGTAATAGATATCGCTTTAATTTAAGAGTATATAACAATCCATCCAAGAAGATCGCTCCAGAGGATCCATTGAAGGATCGAAGGAGTTTCAACAAAGATTTTTTTTTAATCCGACAGCAGCCCATGAAAGTATAACCAAAATTCAAATGAATCCAATAATAATTAAAAAAGTTTAAAAAACGTAAGGAAGGTATCAAAATGCGAATAAAATTCCAACTTCGAGAAGAACTTCTAGCCGTTCAACGACTATGCAAAAAAATTCAAAAAGAAATTGAGGAAGTTGATGACGAATGTAAATGAATTCAGCGAGAATCGAAGAAAAGTCCGCAAGAGCCGAAACAATGCCAAAAATGTGAAGGAAGACAAACGAATCCGGAGACACCTTCTGTTCAACGTAAGAAAACGTGAGGCGTGAAGTAACTTCCATGGGGCGACATTTGTTCCCACCATAGAAGGAATATTCTTTACTGTATTTTTATACGAATGTGTTGGTCGCTAGCAGTCGGCACAGACATTGCATACATCACATCAAGTGCATCATTGCATAGCTGAACTGACTCGTAGGGAATCTCCGGGTAAAATGAACGGCCAAATGGGCCCCGAGAGCAAAAGAAAAGCGCACTACAGGCGAAAGAAATAAACACGCACACACACACGCACGCACGCACACGCACACGCACACACACCCACACACACACACACAAACACACAACACACACACACACACAACACACACAACACACACAACACACACACACACACACACACAACACACACCACACACACAATGTCTCGAGGCAAACGCCCCAACAAGAGCTCCGCCGCAGGTGCAGCTGTTGCATACGCACTGGTCTTGTGCCGTTGTGCCTATTCACGCGTAGCAGTCGTGGACGCTGCCATTGGCCAGAAAGGCCTGTGGCAGGAGGCCAGAACATTCGTTATACAGGACACATACGCCGATGATATATCAACTACTTACTTTCAGGCTAGATCAGCTCGCCCTCTCACAGACACAAGAAGGACAGTGACCGCGACGAAAACGCTTGAAGGGGCGGTAGCACCCTAAAAACATTCTTCTAATGGCCTGCGTGGTTTCTGTGGCAGCCAAATTATTTATTTATTTATTGATTTATTATTTATTTATTTATTTATTTATTATTTATTTATTTATTTATTTATTTATAGTGCAGGCTCTACTGTGGGGCCCGGCAGGAGCTGTAATAGTTACATTCAACTAGTGAGAGAAATTATGCAATACATACAGGCCAAAGTACAAAGTGCATCACACACAACAATCAAAACAGATAAAAACTCTGCAAGAACAAAGCCAGAAAAAAGGCGAGTGGTAATGTTCACACTATACAAATGGGTGATGCTTTAGCAGCACACGGGAATATGGCGAAAATAGATTATACAGGGTGTCCCAACCATCATGCACCAAGAATTATGTTGTGGTGCCCCGAATCCACGTACACGTGTTGTGCAGTGTTCCGTTGTCGCTGATCCGAAAGCCCGTGCTGGTGTTAAGGAACCACTCGCACGGACGCCGCGCGCGTTCAGTGAGAGAACGCGGGGAAAACGCGGACGACGTCGGCAGCAGCTCTACACGTGCTTTTGTTGGTGCTGCTGCATCGCGCTCAGTTTGCAATCTGCTTGCTGCTGCCAAGTAGCGGGACTAAACGCTCTTCTTTGTTACGTCTCCGCAGCCCAGTTCCTGGATGTCATACATGACAAATTAAAAATACCAAATACCACGTAGCTGGACAGAACAACTTAATGTTGTTTGTGTCGCTTGGAGATACTCAGATTATTTTTGCATTCCGCCTATAATTACATAATTAGTCTCAATTAATTAACTTCTCAAACATTATTCAGATGAAAAGCGTCAATGAGAAAATTGTAGAGCAACATGAAAAACTCCCGATACAGCTTTCTGTTGCTCAATACGTGCTACATAAAAGTGTTTTTCTGAGCGTGAAAGAAGCCCGCGAGTACACGCAAAGTCCTCGAGCGGCAAGTCGCGTGGCAATATTGCGTGTATTTGCGGGCTTTTTCACGCTCGGAAAAACACTTGTAACACACTTAACGACAAAGATAGTCACTTAAGGTTATCCGTTGCTGAGCGGAAACTAACACAGTCGTATTCAGACAATCTTATCTGACTACACCTGATCAGACACGCGCGGACTTCGTGATGGCGGCGCTACATGCACCGCGCGTGCAGAGGGAATAGGGAGCTACATGCAAGCGCTGTTTGTAGGCTTGCATGTAGGCTCCCTAAGAGGGAAGTGCGAATTTCGTACACGCCTCACGCATTTCGAGGCTGGATATAATACAATGTGGTCGCTGAATTGGTTTAAGCCTAATAAAATAAGACTTCTTAAGACTAATGAAGGGTAAGGAAGCATTAACGGAGATTAATTGGGATGAGATTAGTGCAATTAAGATTAATTGAGAGTAAATAAATAATTGCGCTGACACCTGTCGCGCAACCGCAACATCGACGTCTGGCTGCAGGGTAGCAGGCTCTGAAGTAGTGAAGCTGGCTTTGCAGGCAATGTATCGCAACACAGATGGTGCGATGCCACTCAGTGACGGGGTTATGGCGCAGGCCTCCGAGTCGGCAGTGACTCGGTGAACGCGGTGTCCCGTCACTCGTATCCCGGGTGGTGCAGGGTAGGAAAGAAGGAGAATAGACGCAAAGACAGGGAGGTTAGCAAATTCTCAGACCGGCTGGCTACCCTGTGCTGGGGAAAGGGGGTAAGGGAATAAAAAGATAATGGGCGCGTTAAGTTAGCGCGCTCCCGAACTCCGAGGAGCACGCTCGAGTTGCGCTCGAGTGCGACGCCTTCGGAGCTTAACTTAACGGCGATTTTCGCCGACTGCTTTCGGGCGCACGAACGCGCCGTCTGGCGAATGTTATGGTTGCTTCCGCGACCGCTATCGCATTGCGCGCGCTTTTGAAGATGGTGCCGCCGATAAAGACCCTCCTGCAGTTCTGATAGACGATGAAGAGCTAGAAGAACTTGACGCGCGGCGACGGACGCAGCAGCAGCGGCTTATGTATGCGATGGCAAGCTGTTCGTGCTGTTCTCAGAGGTACCCTATCAGAGGATTTATTTCTGCTCCGCGGTATGCTGACTGATGACTCAATTGCCGATCGCAAGAGGACAGAAAGCCTTATGATCCGAGGCATCCAGGATTAGGTGATCAACTTTGTGCCCAGACACACGTACAATTCAAAGAGCAGTGCCCCAACATCTTCCATGATAACATGAGGACCTGAAGAAGTCATACACATGAACGTAGCGACGAGAAGCTGCGCCAAACTGCGGCTGTTCGGTTACGTACCTGAGCGTCTGGCAAGTAATGATCGGGCCGTCATTTTTCGTTCGTGATAAGCTCAAACCGCGCCAACACGCGAAGTTCCCGATCATGCCTTAGAGCAGACGCCCGGCTGCGTAGCGGCGGCAGGAACGAGTGGGCAAGGAGCACGGACTTGCATAAGTGGAAAGAGTCGGAAACACGTCATTTTTCCGGAAGCCGTAGCAGGCGCGCGCTCTCGCGCACCGTTTCCAGGGTGGAGCGCGTAGAGCGCGCTCCGTAATCACGCACCGGAAGTCGCTTAAGTTTAAAAGAGCGCGCTCTGCTGGCTAGAGCGCGCTCGAGCGCCTTAACTTAACGCGCCCATTGAGTTATACGCTCTCAAGGCGTTCACCAAAGTATACTCCGGTGACGCCAGAAGTGGGCTGTTACCACAGCTGAAACACAATAGCATATTTGATTAACCGTACTTCCTGCTACATAATGTTTCCAACAACATCGGTTTAACGTCTTCGCGTAGACCAAGACGTCTATAGCCGTTTGTAGCCGTTCCGAGAAGTTTTTAAGACGTTTTGTGTTTCGTGGGATCCAATAGATATTTGTGGTTCACTGGGACTGCGCTTCAAGAAACCACCGGGTTTCCTCCTTTTCATCTGGTCTACGGACGCGACGTCATCACTATGCTCGACGTGATGCTTCTGCCAACTTCGTCTGATACGACCGCCCCAGATACAGACGCTTTTGTTCAGCGTGCTGAAGCAGCGCGGCAGCTTGCACGGCAACGAATTCTATCTCGGCAAAGTCAAGACGCTCGTCGATACAACATACGCCACCGAGTCGTAACATACAAGCCAGGAGATGTCGTGTGGTTTTGGACCCCTATATGTCTACGAGGCCGCTCAGAAAAATTATTGCGCCGTTACTTTGGGCCCTACATAGTTCTTCATCGCATAAGTCAAAGTCAACTACGAAGTTGTCCCAGCAGAATCATCGCACCAATCGCGTAGACCACGCTCCTCCGACATTGTTCACGTCTCCAGAATGAAGCCCTACCACTCGCGCTGACGCCCGTTCACAAACTTTGTGGTGCGGTGCCTGTGCTCACGTCCGTTGTCTTTTAAATGCAGAGCATTTTCTTTAACTCACATGTAGCGTGCGCCGTCCGTCCGGTGGTAAGTGGTTCTTGAGGGAAAAGGGAAAGGTTGGCGCTATCTTCTGCAGCCCTTGAGGGAGCACGGCTCAGCGCCAACGGGGAGGGGTAAGTGGGAGCGAAAGAAGGGATAGAGTGGAGACGCCATGGCTGGGCGAAGCAAAACCGGCAGGCATAGGCGGCACGAATCAGGCCGAGATGGAAGGCCTTGGTGTGCTGCAGAGTCTGCAGGGGTGTTGTGCCAGGCCGGTCAGGCCCGGGGTGGAGTGGGAGGCCGTGAGGCCTTCCCGCTTGTAGAAATGTCCTTAGAGGCGTGCGGAGAGCCCTGACGAGTCAAGGAACTCCACGACGCCTCGAAGTGCAGAAAGGTGGTGTCGGCCGGGGAAGAGGAGATCTTCCTCCTTGCCACAGGGGAGGCCCAGGCGGCGGAACTCCTGCAGGAGTGGGCCCCGCTGCTGGAGGTACGCCGGGCAGGCCAGCAGGAGATGTTCGATCGTCTCCGGCTCCCCGCAGGAGCTGCAGGCCGGGGACGTCGCTCGTCCCAGTCGGTAGCTGCGTGCTGCCGTCCAGCTGCAGCCGATGCGGAGCCGGAGAAGGAGCGAGGTCTCCCTGCGAGCCAGGCCTCGCTGGGGGAGTGGTCGTGGGGGGCATCCCAGTGCCACCCGTTTGTCTGGGTGGTGGGGTCCGTCCGCAACAGCTCGAGCACAGGTGTGCCCTCTCCCCCACTCCTCCTCTCCCGCATCACGCTTGCAGCACATATTGGCGCTGAGCCGTGCTCCCTCAAGGGCTGCAGAAGATAGCGTCAACCTTTCCTTTCCATACGAACCACTTACTACTAAAGCCCCTCAACTTTC
This sequence comes from Dermacentor silvarum, assembly GCF_013339745.2. NCBI lineage: Eukaryota > Metazoa > Arthropoda > Arachnida > Ixodida > Ixodidae > Dermacentor > Dermacentor silvarum. The sequence goes on along the minus strand of NC_051154.1, from coordinate 261,720,020 downwards.
TACAGCGCGCGAAGTGTCGTAGTTGAGTCGCGCTCCGGCGCTGCAAGCACCGTAGCAATAAAGCCCCTATATTTATAAAAGTAGCGCCATTCTTAGATCTTGCCGCCACCGCGCTCACCCCGGCGCTTCCTCCTCGCCCTCTCTTAGCCACCTCCTGTAGCCCCAGCCTCCTCCGCTCCCCCATTGGCCAATCCGTGTCACGTGGAAGTTCGCGTCGCGCTTTTGTATATTTTTTTTTCTTTCCAGCGCGCTCCGACTGCCATTCTCGGGCCTCTGCGACGAAGTGCTGTACGCACAAACGGATCAAACGTGTTAGGGACAAGAACTTCGTTGTGATGGCATGCTGCTGCGCCTTAAGTTGCCGCAACCGACAAGGCGAGGGCAAAAGGCTTTTTTTGTTTACCATCCGGCGTGCGCAAACGCTTGCTGCACACTTGATATTTGCGCCGTCTCGCATCGTCGCGTTGCTACTTCCAAAACGGCATTATTGAGACCAGTTACTGACTGACGAAGCAAAATCGCGCCTCAAAAACGTCTCCGCAGGGCGCGATCGAAGTTTTCCTCGGATTTCCTCTGGTAGCGCGTTAGCTGTCGTCTGCCACGGCAGGCCCGACGCAGGCGGCGCCACTGTCGATATCGCGCCTCGATCGCGCTGGTCGCGCCGAGCGCGATAGTGGAACGGAGGAGGAAGGAAGTGGATGGCGCTACTTTTATAAATATAGGGGTTTTACGTAGCAACAGCAGGTGCTGGCGTGATAGCGCGCCCTCTCTCCACCCTCCTCTAACGCGCGCGCTAGGAATGTAAAGCGGGTTGGCGCGGGCTCCACTCGTCAACTCCTGCGCTCTCTTCTTTTGCGTTCGTCGGCGGTCGCAGTTGACAAGCGATGGAAGCAAGACCTTCAACTAGTACCTCGACGCAATCCAACATCAGCGCCGAAGCACCAGTTCAAGACATCGTACCATCGTCTTCGTCCGCGGCGGCAGAAGACAAGGCGGCGAGGCGGCGCGCTGCCGACGCCGAACTTTGTGAACGAGAAACCGCGGCCAGGCGTCAACGTCGACAAGCGGATCCCGAGCAGCGTGCACGAGAAGCCGCGGGCAGGCGTCAGCGTCGGGCCGCGGACCCTTCGAGTCGAGAACGACACGCGGCTTCGACGCGTCAGCGTCGGGCCGTGGACCCCGGCGTACGGGAACGAGAGGCGGCGGCGAGCAAGCGTCGTCGTCTAGAGGCCGCCGCCGCGGAGCCCGTCGCCCCGGAGGGCGCTGGCGCGGAAGCCGTCGGGCAACGTCAACGGGACTTTGGGGGTGCCGACGCTCGCTTCAAACGCGAGTTCCTGGACCGGAGCTTCGGGCACAGTGATGCCAATAAAATAGTAACAACTTTACGTTACCTACTTACGATTCTCTCTTCTCTCTCAGCCCAGACCACCACCACACCAACACCATCACCACGGAACCCCACTATGCTCTGCATTTACACGTGTCCCTCGCGCGGGGGCATGCGACGGAGCTTTTTTTCATTTCTTTTATTTTCTCCCTGTGTTATTTAACCCGTCATCCACTTTCGTGGCTTAACTTTCACTGTTCTTTCGTGCAGTAGCATCGAGACGCTGCCTCTTTTAAAGCGAAGTTTTGTACCTCTACCAGCCAAGGCTTCTGTCGTGTCCGTCGTTGTAATCAAAAAACGATCCCGACGAACCGCTAACAATTGCAGGTATAGCAGTATAGCTTACTTGAATTCAGGCTTTCAGCGTACAACTAAGCACTCGTTTTGGCAAGAAAAACCACAAAAACAAGCTTCAAAGTGATGAGCCAACATGATGGATGATAAGGGCTGCCGGCAAACAACGGAAACAGGCTCGGCGCGGTCCGTAAGATTAGATTGCAGCTGTTGCAAAGCTTATGCAGCTGCTTGAAAGAGGGTTGACGTCATTCGAAACCCTTCCAGCCTAGTAACTGCTTCGGTTCATTTTCTAGACTACCCCACTATGGGGTAGTCTAGTAGTGTATATCACACCGATCATAAAGCAGTAGTGCACATTGTTGTGAAGTAAATAATAATAAAGGCCGTGGTTAAAGTTACGTTGTAGTGTGTGAAATATCAAGTGCGCCGCAGTCACCATGAGGGTGGCGTAAAAAGCTTCGCTTTCCAACCACCTTCACAGGGTGGATTGGCGGGCAATTTTTTTTTTTTTTTTTTTGGAGGGAGGGGTAATGCCACGCGTTAGTAACGCTAGAGGACGAGGACGAAGAAGTGTTGTTGGCTGCTGCGGCCGATGTTTTGAGGCAACAACAACAAACAGTAAACAAAACTGACTGCCTGCCTTTTCCTCTCGCGACAATATGAAGCACGGTGAGGCTATGCGAAAAGAGGTTCATTCGGCTGATCGACTAGTAAAATTTGACCAACTATGTAGCTAAAGTTAGCTATGTATTTTTTTACGTATTAATTCATTGAATTATAGCAAACAACACAGCACATTCAGTTGTCCTGTATGAAAATACATGAAACGCATGCCTGTTAAAGGGCCCCTAAACCACCCAAAGGTCGAAATTTAGTTGTGGTGTTGCAGTTGCGCATGAGTCTACAACGAACACGTAGCCGCGAGAATTTTTCGAAATGGTGCCGTAATAGCGGAGTTACACGCGTTTGATGATCGATAAGTGGTTCTTGAGGGAAAGGGAAAGGTTGGCGCTATCTTCTGCAGCCCTTGAGGGAGCACGGCTCAGCGCCAACGGGGAGGGGTAAGTGGGAGCGAAAGAAGGGAAAAACGGCCCTCGCTCGTTTCGCTCTTTCCTTCGCTACGGCTGGTCTCTCCTGTCGACAGGAGAGACCAGCCGCTGTCGAACGGCGGCCCGCGAATAGCAAACGGCGTGCGGCGAGTTAGCGTGCCGGTAACGTGGACGTGGACTCGGCGCTTCTCGGCTACCCGATGTGGCTGCGGTGCCGGAGCGTGTTATGCGAAGCGTGCCGCTATAGACCCAGTGTTGCGCGCACGTCTGGAAAGGCCAACACTGTCGCAATCCATTCGTGCAGCTAATGAGACGGCTAAGCATGACTGTGTTGGAACACGAGCGATTTGGCACTTTCGCTGCGGGCTGTAAATACCGAAGCGCAAGCGCGCACAAGCGAGCAACACGGTGAGGACGAGCAGAGAGCGCGTACATGCTAGCAGACAAACCGGAAGTCGTAGGTTCTTGTTTGACCAATGGACATCGTTTCCACCGTTGACATCACCAGATTCCCCCTGCTGACGTCGTGACGACCGCTGGGGTTCCGGAAAGGCGAGGGGAGGAGGACGGCATTGTTTTTTTGGTTTTGTGGCGCGCCCGCGGCGCGTAGCGCTGCAGCGTTTGGCATCGTTGATCGTGATTGCATTCTGAACTCGATGCGCGCGTTTACTTGAAATGTTCAAAAAATATCTGAGGTGGTTAGGGGCCCTTTAACAGAAACTTTGACGGCGTCTTCTTCCACTGCGAAATTTTCCAATTTTTTCTTGCTGCAAGCGCCTGAAACAATGACAGTTCTTGCGCACTCAAAACAGCATGCGTATAGTATAACGATTTTGATCGCGTTACCGTATTCGTGCAACTTAACGCGATTTTGGCCCGCTATTTTTTTAGTATTGCCGGCATTTTAGTTTTACCCCCTTGAGGAGACACTCCTGACGGCCGGCTTACAAACCACGCGTTAAATTCAAAACTACGCTTTGAAGAAAAAATTGCACCATCTTCCCGGGAAGTAGAGAAACCCTGAGTAGTATACGAAGTAGCCATGGGGTCGACTCAAGGTAGTTTTATCAGCTGTATAAACTTGGACATGCAGCAGCACCAGCAACGCGCAGAACTGTTGTCGACGCCGTCGGCGTTATGCCCGCGTTCGCACCGAACGCGCGCGGCGTTGGTGACTATTGGCGGTGCCTCTGGGGCGCCTACCGTCGCGTCTCTAACCTAAGCTGCTTCGCATTATCGCGCGCGGAGCCGCAGGTGTTGCCATTCGTTGCGCAATCCGGAGAGGAGGAATGCCGAGAGGAGAGCAGATGAGACAAAGAGAGGAGGGGGAGAAGAGAAGACAAGGAGAGGAGGATGCTCAGTAGGGGTGTGGACGCCGCACGGCGGATGGATGGATGGAGGGACGAAGGGAGTGACATGGCCCCGACCATAAGCTGCTTCGCATCTAAAAAAAAAAAACACCGCATATCCACGGGGTGAATGGTGATGAGTGGGCGAAGCTCCGGAGGGAATCATCGGTAAACCGTGAATCTTCCGTGTAATTCGCCCAGTCTCGCCGCACTAAATCGAACGATTGACTTCCACCAATGACACGCGCCATATGTGACGTCATTCCTATTTTATAACAGCGCCCTTCATTATATTTGCACCATCTCCCACTTAAGGGGACGCGAGCACAAGATCTAGGAAGGGGGAGAGGCCACAGCGTCTTACGCTGCCGTTTACACATGCCGGAACGTGCACCGCGTTTGCCGACGCCATCACATGACTGCTGAGAGAGTATAACCCCCGTATTCATAAACGCTCCTCGACTTGAACTTGACTTGCGACCGCCTTCAACGCGTTTCGAACGCGCTGCCCAAGGCGGTTGCAAGTTAAGTTCTTGAACTTGACTTGCCACCGCCTTCAACGCGTTTCGAACGCGCTGCCCAAGGCGGTGGCAAGTCAAGTTCCAGTCAAGGAGCGTTTATGAATACGGGGGTAAGGCGGAGAGGCCACAGCGTCTTACACCAGCTTCTTACACGGGCCGTAACGCGCTAGCACAAACGCGTTAGAAACGCGCAGTCTTTCGTTAATGTTGGGTATTTATTGTCATCGTGGTGCGTGTGTCCATGTGCGCTTCGTGGCGTAGTGGCTAGCGCCGCGCGTTCGGAAGCGAGGGGTCCCTGGATCAATTCCGCGCTACGGGCACAGCTTTCGGAATTTTTTTTTTCATAAAAGTAGACGTGGCTACCTACTACGACTACTACTACTACTACTACTACTACTACATACTACGGAGGAGGGTCAGACCCACACCCTAAGGAGCTTCGCCCCTAAAACGCAACATTTTCTCCACGAAAACCGAGAGTTGCGAGATAACGGCACGCCGCACACTCGGAGGCCATGCAAGTTTGTTGTATTAGTAAACATCCAACGCTTCGGAGAAAACCAAGCGCTTTAAGTAACTTTCATACTCATCTATTCTACCGTACCCCGAGTATCGCTACCGTCATGCAAGCCTACTTCCCGCCTGGATGCAGAATTTGTTTAGTACTAACATTCTGCAGTACTCTTCGTCAGTCACGAACCCGCCGCGTAATGCCAACCAGGTTGCAATAAGAATTCAACCGCTTCCGCACAGCGCGAGGGCTTTCAGCCTCGCTTAAATCCGACCGACCATAGGGATGAATTGCTATGGTGAGACCAGTTTCCATACGAGACCGCAGTGGCTAGTCACATCCTTTGACCTTCAAACTAGTCCAATTTAGCGATGTACTTTTTGCGTATTAAATTCATTGAATTATCGCAAAAGGACAGCCCACATTAAGTTTTGCGGTATGCAAATGCATAAGTTACATGCCCTTTAACAGAAACTTCGACGGCGTCTTGTTCCACTGCGAAATTTTTCTTACGTTTCTTCAATTTCTTTTGCTGCAAGCGCCGGAAGCAACGACGTTTCTTGCGCACTCGAAAACGGTGCTGCCCTAACCAATTGGCACATGCATATAATAACACGATTTTGCTCGCATTACCGTTTTCGTACAACTTAACGCAATTTTTTTTTTTAGTTTTATCTCCTTGAGGAGACACCACGCGTTAAATTCGAAACAACGTTTCGGACATAAAACAAACATTTTCTGCAGCAAGGACAACGGCACGCAGCTCTCTCAGAGGCCATGCAAGATTATTGCACGTAGATGCAAACATGCAATGCTTCGGGGAAAGCTAAGCCCTTCAAGCAACTTTAATACTCGTATATTATTTTTTTCCCCGAGTATAATTATCATTACGGTGCTGTTGCCGTTATGGAATCCCTAAACTTTTCTTCCTCCGAGATGCACAATTTGGATTAGTCTGGATTAGGCGGGCAGTCGCGTTTCTATCCAATAATTCAGCCAGACCAAGCCTCCGCACATTCGCACATGGTTTCTTCGTTGATTGGTGAGTTACGTAGGTGAGTGCACGACTCGTTAAAGCAAATCCTCTCAGCGGCAACTCATCGAGTAATAGTGCAACAAATATTTACGTAAGATTCAGAAAGGTTCAAACAGCTGTGTAAAGTGTTAAGAGGCTACAGGCGTGGTAAGGGACCTCGAATTTTGTTTTCTTATTGTAGTTCAATGGGACATCCTTGCCCAGTTGAACTCGCGTACTTACAACGCTTGTTTTAACTGTTTCAGGACAAATGCTCACCGATAGAGTCACACAGCAGCGGTCAAACACGCCCTGCAGTATAAGGCGGGAGTCACGATTGGCGGGTACACGGTGCGCCAGGTGCGTGTGGAAGAGTTCGTTGCATTGGGGGGCCAGTGCAAATGGCTTTTTCGCTTATTCAGGTTGAAGAAATCAAAGAACTGCACCTCGCTACTGTTCGGCTTTCGGATGAAAAAAAAAAAAAAAAAAAAAAAAAAAAAAAAAAAAACACAGGCGCGGACTTTCTCCACATCGCCTGTACGATCGCACCCGTACGTATGCAGTTTCAGTGCGAGATCGGAACATGCTTTAACAGAAGGATAAAAGTATCGTCCCGTGCTTTTTGTGATCCACTTATTTTTTTATTTAGCTGGGTGGGATAGCTTACACATCCCACCTGTGCCGGGTGTGCACTTGCTTACGACGAGCTGCTGTGTGTACACAGGAAGCTGCTGAAACAGCCTGGTAAATAGTAAGAGGCGCCCTGCGGATAAGTTGCCGTGATAAACTGACACATACTTTTCTCTTAAATCCTAGGAAACTTAAGGCAGTATTTGTACTATCATTTATTGAGATCTTCGCTACTATTTGGTAATTGTCAAGATGTGTGCAGAGGAGTAATTTGATGACCTGTATTGCCTGATAGTTCACTTTTGGTGTTGCAACATAGTAGCTTCGTTTTTGGAGAGAAAGAAAGTTATATATATGATGTGCATAGACAGCGGGACATTGCGAAAAGCGAGAGTCTACATTACCAAATCTTCTGTAATGTCTTACTTTCATTTTTACTGTGTTGCATCGCACTCAACATACAACGTGCTTCCATAGTGTACTACCATAAGAATTACTTTTAATTTAACTACAAAATAAGTTATGTTTACCAACTTAACTGAAGGGCTGAACAGTTTTATTTGGAGTAGTGTGTGTGTGTGTCTGTGGGTGTGTGCGTGCATATGGTCATTTTGTAATAAAAAATGGCCAGATGTTGGAGTGTAGGTGTTGCATGTTGTGTGACCCCTGCTGTCCTATTGTTGCTGCATTCAGCCCCTCTCCTTGCTCTTTGGCCAACATTGAAGTGGAATGCATTTGGCTCATGGCAGTACATCGGCTGTAATTGCCCCGAATATAAGCATGCACATTGACTACTGGAATGAAACAAATGATTTGCCCTGGGTATTGCCAACAGGAGTTGTGATCAGGGTTCAGACATTAAGAAAGCATCAGTACATGCCAGTTAACAGGATTTACCAGCCTGCCCTGTTACGTTACCAGTTACGTGATCACATTCTAGAAGCTGAGGTGGGGCACAAAACTCACATGCCACGTAGGAAGCGAATATGGTGTTTGCATTCTAATATGTAGACACAGTCCTTATGATGGTCTCTGCTGGCTGTAAATTTTACATCTGGAGTCTTTTGATGTGGTATATACTGTGTGTTTAATAAAAATCATGAATTAGTGAACAAATGGCAATTTGGCTGATCAAGCTTTATAGCAGTGATGGACCTCATAATTTGCATGATATGCCAACAAAATTATTAACGAAATTCGATAAATTTTGCCCCAGAAAGTCCGAGCACCATTCCTGATCAAGGAAGATTGAACTTGTTCACCTTTACTTCTGGCAAAGTAAGGAGAGCAGATTCATACAAAAAAAAAAGCAATGATATGATATTCGAGTCATAACGATACTATAGAAATTAATTAGTAATTGGTTTGCCCAACTATCCACAAATTGGGGGGAAGGGGGTAATATTGCTCCAGCTTAATAAATTTACTTCAGGCTTTTTGATTATCTTTATCGAGCTTAAATCTGAATTTTGATCTGTCAACCTCAGTGCAAGAAAAATTATATGTTGGGCTTTGCGGAGTTAACTTTTAAATTAATTAATTTATTGGCCATAGAGTAATTTCAGAATTGAAGTCAGCCTCCACGCACAGCATAACTTTTTGTTATAATCTTTATGCATGGTACCAGTTTTGAGAAATACGCACTCCTATGTGCCATAAAATGCAATGGTGTTCCAATCAACACTTTTTCGTTTGCAATTTTTTCTCGGTGCCCAAACATATTTGGATCAGCAATGTACGTTGCTGAAAATTTTGAGTAGTTTTTTCTCAAGGCTGGTACAAGATGCAGAGATTTAGTAACATCAGAGATTGGGCTACTTGGTTCTACATGATTAAAAATGTAACAGCGCGACTTTGGATAAACCGAATAGCAGACCAGGACAAGCGGTGTTAAATATCTCCTCGTCTGGCCTATGTAGCAGCTCCCACAATGCTTGGCCTTGTCTCCTCTTCTGTTTGTGTCCTAGTTTAATGCTGTGCTGTTACATATTTAATCACACACTGATCGTAGCAAAATGTTCTACTTTGAGTGTTGGTTGACTGCACTCCTGCAATTATAACATGTCCACTAAAGCAATTATTTGAAGTTTAATTTCTGAAAATTTTTAAATAATTGTATTGCTTGAATAACCTTTGTCCATAAAGTTCCGAGACGGAGTCCATTAAAAACATGGCTCGACAGATCCGATCCCATGTGTTTTGTTTGTCACAGTGATTGTGCGACTAGGCTCGTGCATTGTTATACTTCCCATGTGCGCGCATGCACTCTTATGACTTCCTTCCTTTGACAAGCATGCACTAGTTTTGCTCTGTTTAGAAGATGACTGGTGCATAAACTTCTGCACCCAACTCAGCGAAACCATCATGGAATTCCATTTTTGTTCCTTGATCCGCCAGCGGCTTTTAATTGTTGGATTTTTAATGTAAAAAAGTATCTTGGGTTGTAATCAATTTACTTTCCACCAGCACTCTCCCGTATTTGAGACATTGATTGTATAGGAAACATTCATGTGCCTTCTTCGCAAATGGCATGTGCCTTCACGTACTTAAGCTTAATAAAGTTCATGTTAAATAAAATTTAAATCCATGCCAACTACACTTTTTGTTTTTTCTTTCTTCTGGTGGGAAACCTTTGTCATTGCCATCTTGAATTTTGGATCCGTTCCAGGATAGCCCCCCCACTTTGCCGGTAATTTCGATTTGTTTGGAGGGGCTCTTGCTTGGAATCTTACTTTAGTCAAGTGCTAAGTGTGAATCATTCTTAGTGCATATGCTTTACTCAAAGGATTGAGCCACATTTTTTTCTCTGCAGCCAAGTCAGATTTAGAGCTTACGTTGGGCTCATTTCGGGCAGGAGGGATGGAGGCTTGAGCATACTGATCCCATGGACAAATCTTCACGCATTGCCATCAAAGGAGTCGTATACAAAGAAATGAAAGGAGTCTGTAAGTGAAGCTCTAAAAGTATAAATAATGTGTTTTAATAAGGTTCAATAATTTTATGGTAGCAAACTGCTGCAAAGGTTATAATAAATGCAAAAAGTGTAGAGCAAGCTGCCATATAGCTACTTCATACATTGAGATACTGATTGCACTTGCAGACACACATTGAGTTCCATGTCTTGTAGTAAAAATTCTGACATGCATGCAGCACAGGATACCACATTAATAAATGCTTAAGCACCTGTTGGTGTAGTCTACATTTGCTTAAAAGGACACCAAAGGGAATTTCATACTATCTTGATTTCTCAAAATGTAGGACCCATTGTCCATATGCCACCTTTTGCAAGTTTTATGCTGATTTACTTAAATGCATGCTTCTAGAAAAAATCAACATTGTTAAGAAGCCTTCTTTGCCAAGAGCATGTCCTTCTGGTGCTGTGGTATATGGCACAAATGCACTTCTTAGCATGCTTTCGTGCTCTGGACGAGCGTGTGCTAGGGGCTGTTCACTGAACTCTTTTATTACTAGTTCTTTGCAGTTTTTGTTTGGTTTCTTGAGAAAGAGGCTTTTTTAACAAAGAAGAAAGTATTGCAGTGTGTGTGTGGATATGAACAAATACTCTAGTCTTGGCAACCTCTATAGACTTTCTCGTCGTGGACTACATCAGTGCCGCGGAATGCCAAGAGGAACGTTTGGCCTTTATTTTCTTCACTTATGGCCACGTTTTTTGTTTTGTTCTTTATTTGAACTAAAACAGAGAACTTCAAAAGAGTAATCTTGCAGTCTACGCTAGTTTTGTATTACGTTTCACTGTACCTTTAAATCATCAGTTGATTAATCTCAAAGTTAATCAGAGAGCCAATCACTAAGTCCTACACTGAAAATGTATCATGCCAACATACAAAATATTATTGCAACAGTTTGCACACCTCGGTTGTCTGTACACAGTCCAGTATGGTCTGTTTCTTTGAGACTTTTGGCGTTGGAGATCGCTTCAACACCTTTATGTGAGGGGACATGTGAGCGGCCATTTCTGTCACCAACGGCATCTCATTATACTCGCGGACAACTTTCTGTGGCAATGAAGGGAAAGCTGCGGGCGCGTGGATGCTGCACATGTGTTACCGCGCCAAGTAGTCTGGCAGCGTCTGACAGTGCTTTGGGTTGCTCCGAACAGATGCTGAGTCGACGCAGCTTCCAGGTGCGACGGTTTCGCGTTTGCCCAGATGCAGAAGGCAAAAGCCACAAAGTAAGTAAACATTTACGCTGAGTGGTGTGTTATGTCGTATTTAACTGTTGCTAATAAGCTGATGTATTCTCTTCCCCAGCATAAACCAATGTGGATTAAAACGTGGGACTCTTTTCAGAAGTGCTCTCACTTGTGCGCGCCTTGCCTCCGTAGCTTTTTCTTCATTGCCACAGAAAGTTGTCCGCGAGTATAGTAACCCTCTATGCTAAGTTGACGTGCAACTGGCTGCCTTTGACCGTTGGCACTTCTTTAACCTTTTGCAGTCTGTTGTCGGGCAGGGCCCGACAACGCAACGCTGTCATAGCAGTCCTCTGTCGGGCACCGCCCGACAAGGGTGTTCGGGGGTTAAATTTCACGGTTTTTCTCACTGCGATTCGTGCGCATTTGAAAGAACAGTGACACATTTCTCACATTGGTGAGAAAGAACAGTGACACCTGCAGTACTGCTGCAACCTCATCCAACAGCTGGTGGGTGACGTGAGGGCTAGAGCCAAAAAGCGAGGCCCGTCTGCGCGGAAGGAGTGCGAGGAAAAGCTAGATGGGAGGAGCCATTTCATCTACAAGCTCCCACGCCGAAGCAACAAGGACTGTGCCGCTTGTAGCGATCGAAAAACAAACGCAGGCAGGAGGGAAACTTTGTTTTTCTGCAAAAGCTGCAGCAACAACCCAGGCCTGTACCCTGGAGAATGCTTCGAGCGGTATAACACGCTGCTCAAATATTAGTAGAGGAGTTGCCTGCAGAATGCAATGGAAAAAATGAATATCCTGTGAGTTTTTCTTCCACAGTTGGTGGTTTTGTTAGCGGCGCCACAAACTGGCAAAATAGTTACGGACCAGAACAGCCAAAAAGTGGGTAAAAGTTTCGGACCACAAAGGGTTAATTGCAGGAACACTGTGTGAAGCGGCAGCTTGCAAGTTTCTACTTGTCAAGCTTTTCAGGTATGCTTCTAGAGAATGCCCTAAAGTGCAGAACACAAACTAGTAGTAATCGCATGCAATACAAGTGCTTGGTGCGGGTGCTGAAAGAAGGTGCATGACAAATGTATAATCTTAATGGTCCCAAATTTGATTACGTTCTCGGTTATTTCTGTATGACCAGTATGAATAGAATGGTGGTGATGATGATGATAAAATGGTGACCATGATGAGGCTTCTGGGCGTGCGGCTTTGTGCACTCAGACATGGAGCAGCTGTGCACTGCTGTGATCGTGGGGAAAAAAAGAATGTCACAAGGCTGGTCTGCACAGTCTGTGATTGATAATTTTTGCTAATTCTCAATATGGGACAACACTATTCTTCTTTGTGCTTGGGCCAGAATTGCTGTGTGTGATTGCCTTTCATGCTCTGCTGTGTTTTGCTTCACACTAGCAGTACCCTGAGTGCGGTTTTCTCAATTTTTGCCGTGTAGTGTGTTACAATATTTGATCACGATGTAAATGAAGGTCCGAGGATCACGAAAGTAAGAAAAAGAAATTGGAAAATTGAAAATTTTAACCAATATGACCACTGAACTTGCCACGTACTTCCTTAACACAATGCAGCAAAATCATATTCGGTGCGGATAACACAGATGTGCTAGAAGATTAAGAAATGTAACAGGCTTATGTTTCTACAACTGTTCCTATGATGTCCCAGCGTGCCTATCTATAGGTTCTTCCATTTGTAGGAAATATCTTGTTACCTAATTTCATTTTATGCTCTGCATCGCTTTTTTTTAGTCTTACAAGGGTGCGAATGGATGAAAGGCTGAGGAACATATGCAGAGATGTATCTCTGCTGCTTACATTGTTCTTGCGCTCGAACATGGGGAATGACGCTGTGCTGGAGTGGAGTTTAAAAAAATAACGGAAGCAGAGACCAGTCTCGGTGACAAGGATGCTGCATCGGTTGGTCTTATACCCTAACGGTGTCCTACTTCAAAGATGATCTCAGCCAACTCATACGAGTACATGAAGTAAGAGCCGGTGAGGGGAACATGCATGCATTTTATGCAAGTCACATGTGTACAAGATTTAGTCAGTTCTTGGGGTGTAATGTTGGCAGTGAGTGATTGGTTAGTGGTGATTCTTTGATTTCTGCTGCATAATGGAAAGATTGATTATCTTTGCTTTATTTACAGTTGTATGTGGCTGTACCTTGAATGTACAGGAAAATGTGCAGCCTGTAGTTACATTGTACAGTATTTTTCAAATGTAAATTAGCTACATTAATCTAAGCACCTCTGTGCCCCACTACCAGATTAGATTTTTCGCCCTTTTAACGTTATGGTGCAACAAACGCCTCACACTATAAGCACGGTGATTCAGGCAAATATTTCTACTGTCAAAACAGTGAAACTGTCAAGTAAATATTATACATTATTGGATCCGTAAGGTTGAATTTTCAACACTGAAACTGGAAACACAGTCGATAGGTGCTTATGCAAGGAGAAAGGTGGTGTTATTACTCGTTACTTGTAATGGCATTCGCTGAGTTGGGTGTAGGCCTTTAAGGCTTTGTTATGTTCAACCGTTACAGTGAAATCTCGATGTAAGAAACTTCATTTCAGGTGACCGCAGTAAATGGTTCGTTATTCTGAAAAGTCGTTATAGTGAAAGCCCAAAAATTAACCATTCCGCACATTAACCCATCAGTTCATAAGTGTTCACCGTATGAGCTATCCACGAAGACGTCGCCGTTCACTCTCGGCCCGTGCTGTAGCTATTTGCCATAGATTCCGGCCCCACGCGCCACCAAAGCACTGTGTAATAAGAATGACACGCTCAAAGCAGACGCTGACTGTGAGAAAGCTACCGACAAAAAGGCAGCTCCATGTCGCCTCCAAAGCTTGTTTGTTTTTCACATTCCTTGCCGTGGACATTGCAACTGTCTCGCTCGAGGCAGACACCTGAACTATTTCAAATTGCAAGCGCATGTAAATGACACCGCCCGGAAAGTACAAATGTGGCCGTGTGGCAAACCCTTGAGTGCGGAGGTTACATTTCTCCGCGCGTGTAGCGGCGTATCTAGTGCAGTCGTTGAAAGACGCGCAAAAGAGGCACGCAGAAAGAAGGAAGAGACATGCCTCCGTTGCTAGGCGACACTTTGTCTGGCCGGAGCATGGACGCGCAACAATCGCCACTTCGCGACCTTCTCAGAAGAACAGCTCGACTGACTGTTCAGCTGACACACTGTTACCTTCCCTCAGAACAAAAAAGCGTGAGTCGAGAGCGAAAGTATTTGTTGTGAAGCCCTACCCGATGCGTGCCTTCTCACCTCACTGGTCCCGCTGCTCTGCTGAGCTGCACTGTTGGAATATCCGTCCTCGTGCGGCCTTCGGGTATACTGCGTTGCTGTGGAGCGCAAGGGCACCGTCCTAAACCAGAGACGGACCCATTGCAACGCGCGCCAGCGTGTCGTCTGCCAGCTGGTATGGAAAAGGCGTGCGCTAAAGAACCTGTGTGCGCACGCGGGCGACAGCCGTTTCCCTTGTGACATGCCGCTGTCACCGATTCGCGTGATCGTCGTGTTTCTTTCGAGGCTTTTTCGAATTTCCGGATGATACGAATTTTTCTGAGGTCCCGGCTGAGCCCCATTACTTTGCAACGCTAGAGAAAGAATCGATTTTCGACCCGCGTCTGTGTAAACGCCGCCCCACCACGGCCGCGAAAGGAACAGCGAGCAGTCAGGCGCATTTTCCCTTTCTCTTTTAGTGCGGCGACGCCGGACAGCTTGAAAGCCGCGACTGGGCGCCAAGAGTTTGAAGCGGCGGCGCTTTTGTTGCTTTTGTGCTTTTCCTTTTCTCTGTTCGCTCGCTGCCGCTTGTCAGCTCGTGCCGTCTATTGCTTTGAGCAGCGTAAGCACGGCGCATACAAAGGTCGCTTTCGATGTTAGAAGATCGCTTTCAGAGTAAAAGCCCTCCCCCCCCCCCATCCCACTCCCTCCCTCCCGAGGCTTCGCCAGTTACCCTTGCGCTCGGTTGCAAGATACGTATTTGGTGACGTAGCACAGCGTCGGCCCCCCTTCCCCTCCCTCCCTTACCCCAACGGTGGCGATGGGCCTTTGAGAGAGGCGGCTGCCTCGCGTTCAGATGTGCCGATGCTGCGTACCAGCGTAGTTTAGGCATACGCTGGCTTGCAGCATCGGAGTTTCATATTACATTGGCAATTCATATTTGCATTTAGTGAACTTTCTCAGACTTTTTTAAAAATTTACCAATGTTTTAAACTACGTCCTGAATCCAAAGCCCAAATTGCACTGTTCATATTGAGGTTCGGTGGCAGTGCACATCAGAGTAGCAACTAGATATTGCGCTTGCTTTTGCAGCGCACCGCTAGGCCTGTGGAATAAATTCTTGGTACTCGGTGGACCACGGATGCACGTGACAGGCCCAGATCATCGCCTCTATCGTCACTTATCGTACAAGTCTATCTGCACGGAAAAACAACGTAGCAACGCCCACTTCACAGGGAATGTGCAGGGTGCCGACGACATAAAAAGGACCAGCAGAACGAAGACGAATTCCAGTTTGGAGGCAGTGCGCATCGGAGTAGCAACTAATATTGTGCTTGGTTTTACAGGTAAGCAGCGTTCTTGTATAACCCTATTGTCTCCTGTGTTAGGGCTGTGCACTTTATCCAAACAATTCATTGTTCGTTTGTTTCACATAACAATATCTTGCGTTTTTTTTTTTTACAATGACAAAGGAAGTGCGTCGTATGTTTAAAGCATGTGAAGATTTCAAGTGTGAGCTCAGGTTTAAATCAGAGGCTTAAAGGGAAAATTTGAAGGCATCAGCGAAATAGCGAAGCAGTTACAGGGAGTGTTGACAGAGAACGGAGAACTCCGTTCACAAACTGTGAAGTTGACAAACAAAATAGAAGAGTTAGAACAGTACCAACGCGAACAACATTGAGATCAAAGGCATTCATCATAAAAGTGAACCAGTAGCTATAATGAAACAAATCGGCTTTGTCATACAGGAAGAAGACGCAGAGGCTGATGTCGACAATTGTCATCGTGTACCTACTGCTCGGCACGACTAATCAGATATTATTCTCCGGTTTGTTCGTTGAACCAAGAGAAATGCCTTTCTCAGCAAGGCAAGGAAGGCAAAATTGGATGCAAGAGCACTTGTCTTTCAGTGCTTGTCAATGGTCTATGTGAATGAACACTTAACTAGGTATGGCTAGCAGCTGATTGGTGCCTCAGTGCAAAAAAAGAAGGAAATGTGATGGAAATTTATGGTTACCTCAGGGGGCAGAGTATTGAGAACTCGTCGGTGCTGAAAAATTTCCAGCGTTAACGATATAGAAAAGATGAAGAAAGGAGTGTAGTGTGAAGTTTTCCTCTTCATGAGCTCGTGTAGATTGTTGTGAAATATGGGCAACTCAAATGCATTTAACTATTATGATGTCATGACTTTCAACGAATCTATTTCATGTACCGCCAAACCGCTCAAGGTTTTACCCATAAGCATGCGTAGCCTTAAAAATGAAAAGGAACAACTTAGCCACTTATATACCTCGATTTCCCACAACTTTGATGTTTTGATGTACAGTATAGACCACTTATAACGTAACCGCTTATAGTGCAGGACCGGACATAGTACGGTCTTTTCAGACTTATTTTCCCATAGCACTCCATGTATACACGTCTCGCTTATAGTGCAGTTGCGGGAAACTAATTACCGGTTACAGTGCGGCTGCCTGGGAGTAGGGAAGTCAGCGGAGACAGCGAACACTCCCCTCAAACAGGCGCCCCAAGGAGTGCTCGAGGAAGAAAGACGAAGTGGAGGAGAAGGGCACGTGGTGCGAACGAACAGCCAGTGAGGCTGTAACCAGAATCTTGAGTGCGAGTCGTGAAATATCACGGTGCTCATAGTGAGCGAGGGCCACGAAACAGCAAACCCTCGCTTCACGATAACGGCAGTAAACGAAACTTCAGCGAGCGAGTGGGCGCTGCACGGCGAAGGGCGCACGCGGAGACGGTGGAATGTGAGGGAGGAGGGCGGCAGGGAAGCGAATCCTTGGCAACTCTGCCGCTTCGTGGCTCCCCTCGCCCTCCCTCGTAGCTCCCTCACTTTCGACTGTCACCGTGCGCGCCCGCCGCTACAGCCGGCCCGGCGCCAGCTTCCCGAAGTTTCGTTTTCTGTCGTTATCGGGAATCGGGCGTTTGCTGGCGTGGGTAGTTTCGTTGGCCGGCCTGGGACAGCGCCGCTGCTTCCCTGTGCGCCGTAGCGGCACCGTGCAAGGTCACCATGTGGCTAGAAAGTACAGGAAGCATAAAGGAGAAAGAAGGGTTCACTGCCCAATCGTGGCCCACAACTTGGCGCAACGCAGAATCGGCGATGTTTGAGAGAGGGTGAAATGTCCGCCGCGTTTTTTTTTTTTTTGGTTTGTTCGCGCGCGACATTGAAGGGGATCTCCCCTAAGCTTTTACTCTATGGCGGTGCCGGAGCAATGCCGGTCGGAGGCGCCGCCGCGTGATTTGGTTCGAAATAGTGAGATTGCTGTAAATTAACAAATGTTCTAGCCGCATTCCTCAACTGTCGCATACTCGTGGCGGCTTGGTGCACATGTTTTGCATATTTGCGGGCCTTGAAAATTGTTGCTTTGGTTATAGTGCGGTACCGCTTATAGTGCGGATATTCGCGACTCCGGCGACTTGTTATAAGTCTACACTGTATATGGAAAACTGGCTAACAACAAACGATGTTCTGGATTAAAACTTGTGTGGAAACGGGGAATGGTGGCGTAGCTATGTATATCAAGCAGTCATTGAGGCATGAAATTATTTCATAATTCTCAACGATAAATAGCAGTATTGAGTGTCTGACTATGTTTGGCGCAAGTCATGATTTCTAGTTATTTACAGCTGCCATTGGGAAACAAACTAGATTTCTTAGACTACTTAGAGCGTGTACTTCATTTTTAAAGCTGGCTATCAACGTCTTTTAATGTAATATCGTTAAAAGCCCCGTGTCGCAGAAAATCCGGCGTCGGTCTCTGCGTCTGCGGCCAAGAAAATCATCCCGAACCATTCCGACCACACAAGCCCATCGCGTGGCGCAGAGGCGCTGGTGAACTAATTGAATTTCTGAAAGTAAAAGGGTTGAGAAAAATCGTAAAGTACAACTTAACCACAACCTACACGGTATGATAACATCGTATTGTAATTTGAATATACAGTCGAGTCCCGCTGCATCAAAATTCACGGGACACACGAAAAGCTTCGTTATGGTGGCGAACTTCGTTGATACGCGATTAGTATTATATACATACGCCAAACGGCAAAGCCGTGAACGAAACCGAAATCATCGTCTGGGAAATCATAGCGATTGGATGGAATGCATTTCGCGCCGCTGTCACAGCATTGTTTATACTTGGTGGCCGACGCCTAACCGAACGCGCGTGCCTGGCCGATCCCGAAACAATCATTTTGCGGCACATTCACAGCCGCAACGAAGCGGTTTGAATTATTACAATTTCACTGCATATTTATGACAATGTCGGCAAGCATGGCACATGCACCGCCACATTGAAGCGGTTTCAATTATTACAATTTCACTGCATATTTATGACAATGTCGGCAAGCATGGCACATGGACCGCCACATTGAAGTGGTTTCAATTATCACAATTTCACTGCATATTTATGACAAAGTCGGCAAGCTTGGCAACCGCCGTAATGAAGCGCGTTTGAATTATCACAATTTCACTGCATATTTATGACAAAGTCAGCAAGATTGGCAAGCTTGCACTTACCGGAAGTTTTATTTCCAGACGTCAGTCAGCCTGGATTTCTTACGCTTCACGGCAAACAAAGGCGTTACGCGAGTGTCCCAGTCCGTTAAAAGAGCCATCGCAATGTCATTGTCGGGGGCTCTGATAACTTTTCTAATGAGGTCAAATGGATCCAATACTTTCAAAGCAGTCGCCGGAGTCGGTGTGTCTAGCGGACTGTCATTTTCCCCTGACGAGACGTTGGCATCATGTTGGCTACGGCGGCGGTCGCGTCAGAGCCGTATCTTGAAAGCGATCTGCGACGTGCACCCGTGCGGGCCTCATCTTCAAAGTTCGCGATGTGAGCGAAGTGCCTAGTGCTGGTAGAGTCGTGTGCGCTGGGCTTTCGATGTTTAGTTCACGCTGAAGCAGGAAATGGTACGGAGGTCAATTTTCTTGCTGCGATTACCGCCCCTCCTCACTGCAGCATGTTGACACCGAGTTTCTGCGGTCATTGAGCAGCGACATGTGGTAATGTTTACCTGTGCGTGCGTGACACCGTACTTATTATTTAAAATTGTTAGTAAGCTAATGTTTGCAAGTTTTTACGGTCGATAAAACTAATGTTCTACTAGTTCATATACCTGTCTACTACTCTGCGATTGCAATCGAATCTTAGCTTTTGGGGCGAAACTGCAACATTTCTAACAGTGATGTTGTGTAAGCTATCCATAAAACAGTGCTCGTCGATCGAGAAAACCTCACTGAGCGATGAGTCGCCTGAGTTGCCTAGCAACCACCTCACAAAGTGGCGTGTGCTTCGCCTCCTCTCCGTGCCGTGTACATGTTGCCTTGACATGGGACGTTAAGGAGAGGGAAGGAGAGCATGCGTGCGGCGCGCACTATACTCGGGAGAGGAAAAGAAAAAATGAGCGAAAGATAGAGAGAGAAAGAAAAATTAATTATAGCAGCACCAACGAGGTAACGCGCAGAGCTGCTGCCAAAGCCTCTCATGTTTCCTCGTTTCCCCGCGTTTGTGCAGAACGCGAGCAGTGTCCGGGACTGAGCAGGCGCCTCTGGCGGCGGCTTAGCAGGTTTCGACTAGCCACGCCCCGGCAAGTGTGGAGGTGCAGCTTGGATGTGACGTCACCGGAGAGATAAATCTTGGAGCCGCCGCGACGGAAGCAGAACTCTCTTAGACATTGGCAAGTACACTTAGCCTTGACATGGGACGACCAAAGAAGACCGGACACACGAAGAAGAAGCCGCTCATCTTGAAGCAGGTCGCGCGGCCAAGGGAGAATCTCCGCGTAGGTGGCGAGCCGATTCGGAATACTGTGCCTAGCGGCACTTAGCATTTCCTAGCAAAACTTAGCATCTCCTAGCCTAGTAAAACCTGGAAGAAGCCAGGTGATCACCAGCTCCGCTGTTTACTCAAGCCTTGCACCACTCGTGCAAGCTGCTCACGTTTTTTTTTTTTTTCCTTTCGCTTTTGGCCTTGGCAAACATAGGTGCCTCCTCCTCGAGAGAGAAATTTACGCTTCTTCGTTCCCCGCAGGGGCGTCTGCGAAAGCAGGCATTTGGTGTGTTGCGACACCACGGACCCGAGCACATGGGGGTTGGACCCTCCCGTGTGTAGCCCTGCGTGGCTTAACCGTGTCTGGGGAAAGGGGGATCCTGGGGGTTGAGCTGATGCCGGGTGTTCGGACCTTTAAGGCCCCTCGGCGGAGGCAACACACCTCTACGGCCTCTGCTTCACATAGACGGCACCCCTGGGCTGACCCACCCAGGGGAAATCGGCAGGTGCCTTTTCCTGTCCTCCTCTTAAATCTTCGTCTTTCTCTATCACTTTCAATCTATCCTGTCTTCTTTTCACTTCCTTTTACTTCCGTTTTCCAAGGCAGCTAGGGTTAATCTTGTGTGGGTAGCCAACCTTGGATACTCCATATTTGGTTATAGTAGTGGCATACAGCTGGCGTTTGCAGGACCTGGCTTTTCCAGTTTCTGCAGCGTCCTTTCGTTGGGCTCCATGGTGGGTGGCTGGCGCTGCTGCCGAACACTCACCTATACTTATGGCAAGTTCTTTCCCCCCACTCCCTGATCGCCGTCTGAAACGAGGGCGCACCGAAGATGTTTTCCAGTGGATGCCAAACACAGAATTTTCCCCGATTTCACGTGAGCCACTCAGAAAAAACAGACAAATCAGTATGAACAATCTCACCTTTCCTTGTGTCAAAGGCTCTGGCTGATATTTTTGGACCAGGCTGTAAAGCATCCAGGATGGCAAGCGGGGATCTCCTCTTGGAGGTCCGTGATCTTGAACAATACGAGAAACTACCCAACTTAGTGTCATTTGGAGATGCTCAAGTAACAGTAACCCTGCACCGTACCATGAATACCACCCGTGGCGTTGTATCAGATGATGATCTGTTGCAGCTGAGTGAGGCTGAACTCTTGGAGGGCTTCAGTGAGCAGAATGTAATCAATGTTAAACGGATCAAGATGAGGCGCGACGGCAAGGAAATCCAGACCAAGCACCTGATACTTACTTTTAACTCAAGTGTTCTGCCCGAATCCATCGAGGCCGGATACATCAAGCTTCGTGTTAGGCCATACGTGCCAAATCCTCTCCGATGCTTCAAATGCCAGCGGTTCGGCCAAGTTCACAGAACTGCCGAGGCCGCCAAACTTGTGCGATATGCAGTGCTCCTGAACACTCCTCCGAATCTTGTGAAAGCTCTCTACATTGTGTGAACATTGATGGGGAGCACGCCGCCTACTTGCGGTCGTGCCCATACCTGAAAAAGAAAAGGAAATAGTAACTATTAAAGTAAAGGAAAACATAACTTCAAGGAGGCACGCAGGCGGTTATTGCACCTGCCAAAAACCAGCTTTGCTGAAGTGGCAGCGTCAGGGGGCAGCACCACATTGGCCCCCGGCGGCTGTCTGGCAACACCCGTAGAGGGCCGGCAGTGACGCCATCCGCCCCCCCCCCCCCCCTCGGCGGCTGCAGCTAGCGCGGCTCCGCCATATCAGAACAAGGGGCCAGCGACCTCCGGGCTGGTGGCCTCCAAGTTCTCGCCCCTCGAGACGAGGCCTTCACGTCAAACTAACAGCTCGCAAGAGCACGTGTCCAGCGCCTCGCAAGAGGACAGGGACACAACACCAACGTGAGGGCGCAGCCAGCGCCTAAGGAGCGGCATGAATTCCATCGACCGCATCCCCAAAAAGAAAACCTCGTGTCACGGCGCCTGGAAAGGGGCCCGTGAGCTAACTTTGTATTCTTGAACCCACAGCACAAAACACATTCAAATGGACACATAAATTCTACAATGGAATGTGAGAGGACTTCTCCTCGAGGAGATCAGAGAACTCCTCCAGAAATATAAGCAAAAGTGCTGTGTGTTCAGGAAACACATCTAAACAAAACACAAAACAAACTGCCTTAGACAATATGCTATCTTCCGTAAAGCCCGTGATGATCTGTTGCGTCGTCCAGAGGTGTAGCATAATTGCAGATAAATCTTGCATGCCAGAATCTCTCTTTTCAGACACCACTAGAGTCGGTGTCTGTGCAGCAATACTTTTTAACAAGCTGGTAACAATGCTGTATTTACGTACCGCCACACTATAAACTCGCCAAAATGGAATTTTATGCGCTAATTGACCAGCTCCCGGAACCATACTTATTGCCGGTGATTTTAATGCTTACAGCACTTTGTGGGGAGACTCCCGGTGTGAGGCCAGGGGTCGCATAGAGAACTTTTTGGTAACCTCTGGTGCGGTCCTCTTAACAAAAAAGAGCCCACCTATTATAACATCCACCATAATTCATTTCTTCCATAGATTTAGCGATTGGCTCTGCTACCCTTCTTCCCTATATAGAATGGAATGTCGTTAAAATCCATTTGGGAGCGACCACTTTCCTGTGACACTGACCTTGATAGAGGAGCATGACAGTTCAAACCCACGCCCCCCCCGTTGGAAAGTAAAATCAGCTGACTGGAAAGGTTTTAAAAATCAACCTACTTATCACAAGATTTTATCAATAATTTTAGTATTGACGACGCAGTAGCGTATTTTACTGGTTTTATACTCCATGCAGCTGAAAAATTCATTCCACAAACAAAAGGCCTCTCATGTAAAAGACGGGTTCCCTGGTGGAATGAGTGCAGACTGGCACGAAAGAAACAGAACAAAGCGTGGGGCGCACTGCGTCGCTCCCCGACTGCGGAAAAGCTCGTCGAATTTAAACTGGCAAAATCCCAGGAAGGCGTACGGGCGACAGGCAAGGAGGGCTAGCTGGGAGAGGTTCCTCAGTGGCATAACATCCTACACCCAAGAGTCCAAAGTATGGAATGGCCTAAGAAAGCTAAAGGGGCAGAAAAATCCACCCATTGCCTTTAGTTGACGACCAAGGGAATACCTTGGAAGACCAGGCCAACGCTCTGGGCGAGCATTTCGAGCGTGTGTCAAGCTCCATGAATTACTCAGAAGCATTCCTAAAATACAAACAAGTAGTTGAACTGAAGTCACTGGATCGGAAATCCCGTCCGAACGAATCATACAGCCGTCCTTATAATTTAGCAGAGCTGAGAGCTGCCTTGAGCGTATGCAGTAGCTCTGCACCGGGAGCTGACAGAATCATGTATGAAATGATTAAAAACCTACACACTGACACACATATGACACTTCTGGAACTTTTAAACTCTATCTGGGGGCTGCCAGATACATCCCATCCTCATGGAAAGAAGCTATTATTATTCCAATTTTGAAGCTGGGCAAAGAACCTTCCTCGGTGGCGAGTTACTGCCCGATAGCTCTCACAAGTTGCCTTTGTAAGCTTTTTGAAAAAAATGATTAATCGCCAACTTATCGCCGACATTTCCTTGAACGGAACAATATGCTTGATCCCTATCAGTGTGGCTTCAGAGAAGGGCGGTCGACAACTGATCATCTTGTGCGCATTGAAGGACATATCCGTGACGCATTTGTACATAAACAGTTTTTCTTGTCAATATTCCTCGATATGGAAAAGGCGTACGACACAACTTGGCGCTACGGAATCTTGCGAGACTTGTCGGGAATGGGTATCCGTGGAAATATGCTAAATATAATAGAAAGCTATTGTCTAAACGTACCTTCCGCGTGAAAATCGGCAATGTATTGTCGCGTCAATTTATACAGGAAACTGGTGTACCCAAGGAGGTGTGCTCACACTTTTTATCATGAAGATGAACACGCTTCGTGCTTCATTACCACCAGCTATTTTTTATTCTGTCTACGTAGACGACATACAAATAGGTTTCAAATCCTGCAACCTTACAGTGTGTGAGAGACAACTGCAGCAGTGCTTGAACAAAGTGTCCAAGTGGGCCGACGAAAACGGATTCAAAGTGAACCCCCACAAAAGTTCTTGTGTTCTTTTTACAAGAAAGAGAGGCCTGGTTGCAGATCCTTGTGTAGAACTTTATGGGCAACACATACCTTTGAACAAAGAGCACAAATTTTTAGGCAGTTTTACTTGATGCTCAACTTACTTTTATTCCACACATTAAATATCTGAAGATGAAATGCCTAAAAACAATGAACTTACTAAAAAATTTTATCTCGCACAACATGGGGCAGTGACAGGAAGTGTTTAATGAATCTTTACAAGAGTCTCATTTCATCACGATTGGACTATGGCAGCGTGGTATATCACTCTGCCGCCCCTAGTGTGCTGAATATGCTGGATCCCGTCCACCATCTGGTATGCCGCCTGGCCACCGGGGTGTTCAGAACAAGCCCTATTGAAAGTTTATATGTCGAATCAAAGGAGTGGTCACTCCATCTGCAGAGAACATACACCAGCCTCACATACTTTCTTAATGTCCACTCTAATCATCAGCATCCATGTTCTAATACCATCAACGATATGACGTGTGCTACACTTTTTCGTAATCCTCCCTCTGTAAGACAGCCTTTCTCACTGCGTGTCAGGGAGCTTAGCGAAGAAATGGATATCCCACTCCTCGAACATCGCTTAATGCCTTCAGCCAAGCTGTTACCACCTTGGGAGTGGCAGGTAGTAGCGTGTGATCTATCCTTTGTAGAGGTTACAAAGCACGCTTCAGAGGTCGAAATCCGAATGCATTTCCTAGAATTACAGTCCATGTACTCGTGCACAGAATTTTACACAGACGCTTCTAAATCACATGCCGGAGTATCTTATGCAGCCGTCGGCCCGTCCTTCTCGGAATCCGGCGTACTCCACCCAGAAACAAGTATATTTACGGCTGAGGCCTACGCACTATTGTCAGCTGTAAAGCATATAAAGAAATCAAAACTTAAAAAAACTATTATACCGACCGTTTATTCAGACTCGACGGGAACCGCCGAAAAATCCGAATAATTGAGAGTCCGAAAAAAAAGGATTCGCCAGAAAAAAGTACCTTTATGGTCCCAGTGGACGGGAAAAATTGTCAATGCGCGACTGTACAGATGCACGCTTACGTGCGATCAGGTCAGCCTGTATTTCCGACAGTGTCTGGCTATCGCTATAGACAGTCTTGTAATTGCCGCGTCTCGGCGCAGATGGCATGGGAGGCGTCAGAGGCATTTCGCACTATGTGAAATCTGGACGAGATTGAACAAGCAAATCAGGCCTAACACACTAAGCAAAAGAGCGAGACTTGAAAGGTAGCTGTTGACAAGGCCTAGGTCACGTAACAACTGACAACACCTCCTATAAAGACAATGCTGGCACGCGGCGGCCGGGAGCCGAGCAGCTGGCTTGTCGCGAGCAGACGACACCTTGCCGACCGCGCGTGGTCACCGCTGCTATATGCAGACGACACTCAAGTGGTTTCTTGATCGCTGTTCTGAGATCATGCGAGTCACCTTACGGGGCTTTTTGTCGCTGGTCAGTTTGTTTTAGTACAAAAATTTGCTGGAGAGCTGCAAATTTCCGCGCGGCGTCAGCGGCGCTGAAACCTACGCCGGCGTTTTTTTTTTCCAGGGACGCCGGCGGGAGCTCGCGCTGTCCGCCGGCGGACAGCGCGCTGCCGGCTGCTCCCATTTAAGCCATTGGCTACGCCGATGGTGTCACATGACCAGGCGGTAGGTAGGCAAGCGCTCTTGCACGGCGCCTGGTCACAACACGTGGCAGGGAGGAAAAAGAGCGACGTTCCAGGCATTGTCTATTTAGGAGGCGTTGCAACTGACAACGCAAAGGCCGAGCACCGACTTCCAAGCACACTGACTTGGCTTGGCCTGCTGTTTGGCCGCGGTATACAGTCAGTGGATACTGGACTGGCTAAATCCGAAGCACGACAACCAATAGGTGCAGCCAACAAAAGTATAGCCTTCGAGATCGGCAACTGTAACTTGTAGGTGCTGCGTGGGTTTATACACCAGCAATCCAACCATAGCAAGCGCGCCCTTTCAGTGCTAGCAACCTAGCAAAATGTAAACATCGCGGCCAGCTTGTTGTGACCGTATCGTGGCGGTCGACGTCGCATCTAACCAGGCTGCCGGAGTCCGAAAAATCGAACGGCGCGCTGTAAGGCGTCCGAACTATCGGCCGTGGTTATACATTACTTCAATGGGACGAGTAGCGGTGCTGCGAAGGTGTCCGAATAAACGGTCCGGCGACTGTATTTACAGACTCACAAAGTGTCGTAAAAGCCTTGAAGTCACCCTGTAAACAGAAAAACCCTGCACTAATTCAGCTGTATTCTGTTCTTTGTAGAGCATATGCATCTAACCAGCATGTCATTATATGCTGGGTGCCTGGGCATAGAGGCATTGAGGGCAATGTACTTGCCGACCAAATGGCCACATCAGTCACATCACCCGCTATTAACCCTACGTCTGCCGTTCCTGCAACAGATTTGAAACCTTTCCCGCGAAAGAAACTGTGAAGCCACTGGCAATGCTTGTGGGACGCAGAAACAAATAATAAGCTCCAGTTGATTAAGCCACAGTTAGGATTCTGGCCCTGTACAACTAAAACACGACGAACTGATGTCCTATTCTGTCGTCTCAGAATAGGACACACATATGGTACTCACAATTTTCTATTGAATGGTGATAATCCTCCAACCTGTGGTAGATGTGGCGAGAGGCTCACTGTCCTCCACGTCCTCCTGGAGTGTCGGGAAGCCGAAAGAGAAAGAAAGAAACACTTTCCTCTAGCATATCGCTTTTGTGTCCCTCTACATCCCGCTATCTTTCTTGGTAAAGAACCGCTCTTTAACACCAAAGCAGTCCTCGCATTCCTGAATGATGTTGTGCTACATGTTATTAGCCCAATAAGTTCGTAGCGCATCATCTCTCCGGAGGATGTTGCTGTGATAGTTTTTTATAGCACATGCCTCCAGGCCCTTGTGTCTCAAGAGCTCTGTTTAGGCACTTGTGCTTCTGGCTAATTCTTGCATCTGTAATATTTTGTAAGTCATATCATTCTTTCGCAATGTATTGTTCATGTCTATAGTACACATCATTAGTCATTGCCATAATCTTATTACGTATAGATTTTACGCACTTTACAGCGACTGTTTTTAGGCCCCATTACAGCCATGCCACATCTAATGTTCATATACAGTATAGACCACTTATAACGTAACCGCTTATAGTGCAGGACCGGACATAGTATGGTCTTTTCAGACTTATTTTCCCATAGCACTCCATACATACACGTAGCGCTTATAGTGCAGTTGCGGGAAACGAAATACCGGTTACAGTGCAGCTGCCTGGGAGTACGGAAGTCAGCTGAGACGACGAACGCTCCCCTCAAACGGGCGCCCCAAGGAATGCTCGAGGAAGAAAGAGAGACGAAGTAGAGGAGAAGGGCACGTGGTGCGAACGAACAGCCAGTGAGGCTGAAACCAGAACCTGAGTGCGAGAAAATATCATGGCACGCATAGCGAGCGAGGGCCACGAAACTGCCAACGCCGGCCAACGCTCGCTTCACGATAATGGCAGTAAACGAAACTTCAGGGAGCGGGCGGCGTCGGCACGGCACAGCGAAGGGCGCACGCGGAGACCGCGGAATGTGAGGGAGGAGGGCGGCAGGGAAGCGGATTTCGCCTCCACAACTCCGCCGCTTTGGTGGCTCTCCTCGCCCTCCCTCGTAGCTCCCTCAATTTCGACTGTCACCGCGCGCACCCGCCGCCGTGCAGGCGCCGCTGCTCCAGCTGGCCCGGCGCCAGCTCCCCGAAGTTTCGTTTTCTGCCGTTGTCAGGAAGCGGGCGTTTGCTGGCGTGGGCAGTTTCGTTGGCCGGCCTGGGACAGCGCTGCGGCTTCCCTCCGCGCCGTAGCCGCAGCGTGCACGGTCAACACGTGACTAAAAAGCAGAGGAAGCATAAAGCAGAAACAAGGGTTCACTGCCATTTTATACGCGTGGCTACGGTAGCGTGGCTGAGATGTCGGCACGTACACACATGTTCCGGCGCAACGCAGAATCGGCGACCTTGCCATTCAAGTGAGGGTGAAATTTCCGCCGCGTTTTTTTTTTCCTTTCTTTTTTTGTTTCGTTCGCACGTGACAAGGGGTATCACCTAAGCTTTTACTGCGGTGCCGGAGCAATGCCGGTCGGAGGCGCCCTCGCGTAACTTGGTTCGAATTAACGAGATTCGACTTTAAATTGAATGCAAACGTCCTAGCCGCATTCCTCGACTGTCGCATACGCGTGGTAGCTCGGTGCACATGTTTTGCATATGTGCGGGCCTTGAAAATTGTTGCTTTGGTTATAGTGCGGTACCGCTTATAGTGCGGATATTCGCGATTCCGGCGACTTATGTTATAAGCGGTCTACACTGTAATTGACTATTCATATACCACTAACAAGCCATTACCATCGTCTTGGCACTCTTTGGCCACACCTGGCCCTTGCGCCATTAAACCACAATAATCATCATCATCAACGCTTGTTCGTTGGCGTAGCCATTTCCATCGGAAACACACCACAGAAAAAACTGCAGCAATTGTAGGGATGCCATGCAGTCTCGCGCAGGCGCGTGATGACCACGTGTGGCTATGGATTGCAGTGGGTCAAATCGGTACTTTGAATTCGATATCGTTCGCAAAAACGTCGCTTAAGCGGACATACGATCGTCACAGCTTTGGAAGGGCCTTTTAATTTGACAACTCGCAGTTCCAATTTCAGTTCAGTCCCAGTTTCGTTCTCAAAAAGTTTGTTGAAGTGGAAATACCGAATAAAACGTCTTCGTTATGAGGATACTTTTTTTGTATTACTTTCTATGGTCTGCTGATGAGGAATCAGAAAATCTTCGTTGTGGTGGAAATTTTGTTGTAGCGGTGTTCGTAGTAGGGGGGATTCGACTGGACGAGAAATCATAATTTTGTTACGTGGAAACTCAAACACAAACCCCTTTTGCAACATTTTTACCATTCATACAGCGGCGCGCTCCATTCGGTGTTGCTTGCAAAAACACCATCCAGATGGCGCTTGCCTCTTCGGCAACGGTGGTGCGCTGAGGTGAAGGTGCAGAAAAAGAAAGCTGCAGTTGCCGGGAAGCCTGACAAACAGTCAGGGATCTTTGAATGCTATCGCGTTCCACTCTTAAAGGCAAAGCTTGAGCGTCCTCCAAATTTTTGTCATAAGGGGGGATGTGAATATTAATATGTTATCAGGGGATGCTTCCGCTAAGAAAGTTACCGAAGTCATGGACTCTATTGCCTGCACAAGTCTCATCAAAGAAGCAACAAGATTAACAGAAAAAGTGCTACCTTGCTAGACATCCTTGTCACGAACATTCATTCTTCAGATTGTATCGCTGGACTGCTAACTGCTGATATGAGCGATCATCTGCCGATTTCTTGTTTTCTTCCCAGTGTGCTGGTTAAACACAAAACTAAAGTGGCAATCTTATCTCACACCATCAATGCTGTAGCCTTAGAAATATTTTGCTCATATGTTTACTTGATCTATTGGGCATGTGTGTTGAAACAAAGAAACCCCAGTGCAGCATATGAAACATTTTTTCAGAAACTATAGTATGCTGCTTACTTATAGTAAGCAAGGCCATCTCCAGGCCTTGTCCTAGACACGGCCTGAAGCTGCTCCAAGAGGTGGCTACCAGCAGGCAACAGCCAGGCCTGCTCCAAACGGGGTCACGCCAGGCGCCACTCCACATCTGCAACGACAGGCAGGCGCGTTGTCCTCAGGGCCGCCTCAGGTACCGCGGCAGGAGGTCCCGGAACAACGGACAGCGCATTGGTCCTGCATCTACCAAGTCACGAGCCCCCTCTCTGCTCGTTCAGCACCTGCCTCTCTTCTTCCTTTTCTGTTGAATTTTCTTGACTCTGCCAAGCGCACAAGCTGCCCCTGGCTCGCCTTCTTCTGTTTCTTCTTTCTTCATTCTCTTTAACACAAATTCACCAGGCTCAAAAGTTCTCGAAAAGTCCACGTTCACATAAACAACACTCATAAAGTACTTGCACTACACCTTGTTAGGATGAGGATCTCAATCATCCAGAGTTGCTGGCATTGTTCGCCACCAGTGACTTACCTAGAGCATTTCGGCTCATTCGTCAATGCTGTAGCAAGGTGGAGGGCACAGGGGTCTCACACCTATGTACTCTCGACAATGCTGAGACTTAAGTGATCACCTACGGTTTCAGGAAAGGTAGATCGACGGCAGACCAGCTTGTTCGCATGGCAACGTACATCCGGGAAGCCTTTATCCACAAACAGCTTGTAGTATCTGTATTCCTTGATATGGAAAAGGCGTATGATACTATGTGGTGCTTTGGGATCCTTCGGGATCTTTCTCGAATGGGTTTATGCGGCAACTTGCTGACCATTATTGAGAGCTACCTGTTCGACAGAACGATTCGTGTTATAGTTGGTAATGTGCAGTCTCGATCATTCACACAGGAGACAGGTGTACCGCAAGGTGGAGTGCTGAGCTATAAGCTCTTTATTGTAAATATGAACTCCTTACATGCCATCATACCTCGCACACTCTTTTACTCAGTCTATGTGGATGACGTACAGATAGCTTTTAGGTCGTGCAGTCTTAGCATCTGCGAGAGACAGCTACAGCTTAGCCTAAACAAACTTTATAAGTGGTCACAAGAAAATGGTTTTAAATTTAACCCTCAAAAAAGCACATGTGTTCTCTTTTCGAAGCAGAGAGGCATATCACCAGAACCCTCTATTGACCTTAATGGAGAATGACTATCGGTCAGCCGCGAACACAAATTTTTAGGTATTATCTTGGACACAAAGCCTTATTTTATTCCCCACTTGAAATATCCTAACGCGAAGTGCCTGAAGACTATGAACCTGCTTAAGCTACTTTCTCGAACAAACTGGGGCAGTGACAGGAGGTGTCTGCTTAGCCTGTATAAGAGTCTTGTACGATCACGCCTCGACTACGGAGTCGTGGTGTACCAATCCGCATCGGATAGTGCTCTCAAAATTCTCGACCCAGTTCACAATCTAGGTATACGGCTGGCAACTAGAGATGGGTCGCTCAGGATTGAGCCGGATCTTTTGAGACGCTCTTTTTAAAGAGCGAGTGAGCCGTGGTTCAGTAAAAGTGAGCGGCGGTTCTTTTGGAGAAAGGGAGCCGGTTCTCTATCCAAAAGAACCGCCACTCACTTGAACCACGACTCACTCGTTCTTCAAAAAGAGCAGCTCAAAAGACAGTCGAAGGCGAGGGTGTGGAGGAGAGTCTTGCGAGGAACGGCGGGATGGCAGTTGCTTTCTCACACCGGCTAATAGATGACGGGGAAATCGCACCCAGCAGAAGAGACGGAACGGTTCGCCACGGCTCGAGAGAGAACCGGCTTCCTCTCTCCAAAAGAACCGCCGCTCACTTACTGAACAACCGCTCCCTCGCTCTTTAAAAGAGCGGCTCAAAAGATCCGGCTCGCTAGCGAGGGAGTTACGCTCGGGAGCGAGCAGTGGTTCACTACAGCAGAACTGATAGTTGGGCGAGTTGGTACGAATTCATAGTGAAATCTCAGTGCAGATAGCTGGGGTATATATGTTTTGTATCTTTCCGAAAATAAACAGTTGTGAGTAAGCGCTCGTGTGTCTCCCCTTCACTGTGTCCGTGTCAATTGTGTGCGCAAAAAGATTTCACTATGAGTGGTTCACTAAGTGAGCGGTGGTTCTTTCCGAGAGAGAAAGCCGGCGCTCTCTCGTTCTGCGAGCCGTGAGGAACCGTTCCTAGAGAGCGCTCAGGAGCGAGCCGGATCTTTTGAGCCGCTCTTTTGAAGAGCGAGGGAGCGGTGGTTCAGTAAGTGAGCGGCGGTTCTTTCGGAGAAAGGAAGCCAGTTCTATCACGTTCAGTGGGCTGCGCCGGACCGTGCCATCAGAGCCTTGTCTTCTGCTGGGTTTCGAGATTTCGTTTTCTAACCGACGAGTGGTGGCCGGCGTGCGCAGACTCGTGCTACTCGTACTTGCTCGCAGTGTGGTGTGCGCGGCAGTCCCTTTGTTTTTTTGTGCGTCCCGATGCCACCGAAGGGAGAAGTAAGAAGCCTTAATTGACAAAGGATGGTGCCGTTCATTGCCTGCTGCTGTTCGAACGATGTCTCACGACTCTCACCGATCGCACATTGTGCGCTGGTGCAACAACACTTCGAAGATGGTCTTCCGTGTCTCAGGTGAACATACAGTTTACGTCCTGGTCTTCATTTCTGCTAATTAGCGTAGTCATTAAATGTCGCCCATGGCATCCACTTCATTGCATTTTCTGAGCGTGTATCATTAGCACGTCAATAAAATGAGGCGAATGATCTGTTGTGTTGTAATAGAACTTCATTTCTTCTTTTTCTTTTTTTGTCCTGGCGCAGGATGGCATGATCGCCAGTGTCGCGCGTGCACTCAACAGAAAAAAAAAATGAAAGGCACGTGCGGTAGTCTTGTGGATCTTCAGTATGATTTTTGTATTGTACTTAGATGATTTCGACATTCATTTGCTGTTTTCCGTGCTCACGTTGGTTTCGATGGGAATTGAGGGCGCAGGCTCCTTTCCCAAGCGTATCACCCCTGAAGGAATCCGAACGCCAGGCCGGGGTACGCTTGTACCCTTTTGAACCAGTGGGTGCCCGGCGGCGGTGGGAATCGAACCCACAGCCTCCCTCAGATAATGAGAGAAGAGATGATTTCGACATTCATTTTGCATGGCGTTACAGCTGATATTATAGTGAGCATGCGTATGAGAATAAATGAATAAAGTTGAAAGATAACGTACAATAATTTTGTGTTCTTATTTTGACCAAAGTTGGTTTTAAAGTACCAGAAAAACAGAAAAGTTCCTGTAATGACGAAGAAGTTACGGTTTTTCTGAGAAATTTAGTACGTCGCATTCTGCCTGCTACAGTATTATAAGCTTTTTATCCTTAATATGAGAACAGAAAGTTTCATTACAACTAAAAATTCATGCTTTTAAAATATGTGAAAATAATCTCTAAACATAGTGAAAATACCAATGACATGGCTATTCAATCATGCATAAATCGTTTTTTTTTTCAAAGCTAAATAACTATAGAATATGCATAACACAGGGGACACGTTTAAGTGAACCGGTGAGCCGTTCAAATGAAGCGGTTCAATTCCGCGAGCTGAGCCGTTCCAAGCCGCTCACTGAAGTGAGCCGTTATGCCTATCTCTACTGGCAACAGGCGCATTTAGGACAAGCCCTGTGGAAAGTCTGTATGTCGAGGCGAACGAATGGTCCTTACACCTCTGCAGAACATATCTAAGCTTGTCGTACTTCTTGAAATGTAAATCGAATAACGAACATCCGTGTTACTCAACTTTACTTGACTTGTCTTCTGTAAGGCTTTACCGTAACCGTTCATCTGTTCGAACTCCTCTGTCTGTGCGCTTAGAACAACTGCCTAATGAAACCGGTATTCAACATCGAGAAAGAGTCCTAATGACTCCCACTTCTCATGCACCACCTTGGGAATGGCAGACTATCCAATATGATATGTCTTTTGTCACAATAACAAAACATGCGCCTGAGGTGCATATACATTCACACTTTCTCGAACTCTAAGCGAAGTACTCCTGCGCGGAGTTTTACACGGACGCTTCAAAGTCTACTTATGGTGTAGCTTATGCAGCTCTCGGACCGTCATATTCAACGTCCGGTGCATTAAATCCAAACACCAGCATTTTCACAGCGGAGGCATACGCGATCCTCTCTGCTGTGAAACATATAAAAGAAACTGGTATAATAAAGGCTGTCATATACACAGATTCATTAAGCGTTGTCCGTGGCATATCAAGTCTACGAAATTGCAAAAACACTATCCTTAATGAAGTCTACAACCTTCTATGCTCAGCATACATGTCGAACCAAATAATTGTTCTTTGTTTGGTGCCTGGCCATAGAGGCCTAGAGGGCAACGTAGCTGCTGACGAAAGGGCTACATCTGTAGCTTTTTGTGATACAAATAATAATATACCCATACCGTACACAGACCTTAAGCCATCTTTACGATATAAACTGGGGAAATATTGGCAGAGGCAGTGGGACTCTCAGGTATCGAATAAACTGCACTTAATAAAACCTAAAATAGGGAACTGGATCTCTGAAAAAACAACAAGACACCAGGAAGTACTGCTCTGTAGATTAAAAATTGGGCACACCTACAGCACTCATTTGTATCTTTGAACTGGAACTAACCCTCCGACATGCAATAGGTGTGGCAGTAGACTTACAGTCCTTCATGTTCTCGTTCAGTGCCCATTATTAGAAGAGGAGAGAAAAAAGTTCTTCCCTTCTTTATACCGTTATACCTTTGCACCCAGTGTTCTTTTGAAGCAATGACCCTCTATTTAATTTTAAAACTACTCAAGTTCTTAGGAGGAACGAATACCATAGAAATCATTTGGCCAGGCTATTCGTAGCACAACCTCTCCTTTGAGGCTGTAGCTGCAATGCAGTCACTTACAGAGCACATGCCTCACAGCCCTTGCGCTGAAGGGCTCTGCAGAGGCACTAGTGCTGCTAAAATTAACAAGTTTTAGTATATACAGGGTACGCACAGGTCCTTGAAATCCTTGAAAACCCTTGAAATTGAAAATTCCGTTTTCAAGGCCTTCAAAGTCCTGGAATTTCTTTTGTGTCCTTGAAAACCCTTGAATTCTTGGGGTTTTCACGGGGTCCGACAGTGCGACACATTATACGGCGGTTGAGGGTGGTCCCGGCAAACTTCATTGCTTTCCGCGTGACCGCGAAGTCAAACTTCCTGCTCGAGGAAGAAGCGAGCGCATCCGTCGCGCACTTTTTTATTTTTTTCCCTCTGGCTTTCTTCGACTTCGGGGTTGGCCAAAAGCCATAAGTTGCTGGCCACAATGAGGCTAGTGAGTCTCGACCCCCTCGGGAAAAATACAAATTGTGCCATCATGCTTATTTGTAGCGAAAAAGCAGTTACATGAATCTTAACAGTTGAATTTGGTAGTATTTAACTTTTTTTTTGGGGGGGGGGGGGTTCGCCTTGCGCGGAATGTGTTTGCAACCCACTAAAAACAGGTACAGCCTCATAGCCTGAGCCTTGTCTGTTGGCCACATTGTGCTTTGTTTATCTGCGTGCGCGCTCCGGTGTCGTCGACGCTTTGTTTGCTTTTCCCCCGTTTCGGTTGTGGTGCGCATGGTTCAGAATAATGCCTGGGAAATGTTAATTCCAAAGCGCCTGACTTAGCAACGACGATTACAAACTTTGGCTTGCACCGGATACATCGGACCCCCACCGCGCGAAAATTTGAGGAGCCTTAGCAGGCTAGATGAGTTTTTTTCATGACCACCTGAGCTTTAATCTTTCCTACAAAGAGCTGTGGAAAGCAGTCAGGCTGTTGCTTGTTTTGAGCCATGGGCAATCAACTGTCGAACGGGGGTTCAGCGTCAACTGCCAGATCTCCGTAGAGAATCTGAAAGGTTTGTCATACATTTCACAGTGTATCATATGTGACGCAGAGGACAGGGCAGGTGGAATTTTGAATGTTCCTATAACAAAAGAACTCAGAATAGCTGTGTCTGCAGCGAGGCAGCATTACGGTGCACACTTGGAATCCGTAAAGAAATGGCACCAGGAAAACTCAAAGCAGACAAAAAGGCGCACAATCATGGAAGAAGTTGAAGGGTTGCAGACTACGAAAAAGAAGCTTGAGGCAGTCTTTGCCGATTTAACGGCCTTTGCAGGTGGATATGCAGAAAGAAAGGCTGAGAGAACCGGTGACATCTCGCACGTGGTGAAATGAAACAGCTTGAGAAAGACCACAAAAGCAAAGGCTGAAGAACTCGGCAGCATTAAGACGCAAATAGAAAAGCAACTGAACGACCTGCCCTGCGCTTCAGAATTTCATCTAGTCGAATGAAACTGTACGTGCACTTAGTCAAAAACTTTCCTTTGTTCTGTCCAATAAAATGTAACGTGTGTGAACTACTGTATTAAATATTTAAATTTTTTGAAAGGTCCTTGAAAAGGCCTTGAATTTTTTTCTTGGAAACCTGTACAAACCCTGCACGAGGTCACCGGGAATGTAGGTAACATGCTGGTGTTGACTGTCATAGCGTGTTTTAGAGTGGTCTTGCGCGGCCAATGTACGTAAGCGAGCAAGTTGACGTGCCTCTTCTGCACGACACAATGTCTCTGCGATGGACAAATCGTCATGGATCACAAAAGGAAAGATAGTGTCCTGCGTATGACGAGGTTCGCATGCGTAAAGTAGGAACAAAGGGCTGAAACCGGTCATTTCGTGTTTCGCAGAGTTGAAAGCGTACGTCACGAACCGTAATACTTCATCCCAGTTCTTGTGGTCCAAGCAACGTACATTGATAACATGTTGATCAACGTTCTGTTTGTGCGCTCGGTGAGACCATTAGTTTGTGGATGATAAGCTGTTGAGTGTCGGAACTTGGAAGCACACGAACGCAGCAATTCTTCCACAACATCGGCAATAAATTGGCGACCACGGTCACTTATTATGACGCGAGGTGGCCCGTGTCGGAGTATGATTGAATGCAGCATAAAATCAGAAACCTGTGCAGCAGTGGCAGAGGAAATGGCTGCGGTTTCACAATACCGCGTCAGGTAGTCGGCACACAGAATTATCCACCGGTTTCCTCTTGAAGATCGCGGAAACGGCCCGATCAGGTCTATGCCGACTTTTTCAAAAGGGGAACTGGGGGGCTTTACTGGCTGTAGGTAACAGACTGGAGCTGAGCCAGGTCACTTGTGGCTCTGACACTGTGTACAACTGGCCACATAGGTGTCAATTGTTTTGCGCATTTGAGGCCAGTAGAATCGTTCCTTTGTGCGACTAAGTGTTCGTGCGGTCCCGAAGTGACCAGAGGTCGGGTCATCGTGCGTAACGCACAGAACAGATGTTTGAAGAGACTGCGGAACCACCAATAGAAAACGGGCGCCCGTCGTTGATAAGTTCCTCTTGTAAAGAAGACCATCTCGGACGCAAAATCGGCCTTCGGATATAGGCCCCTGTGTGGCAGAGAAATAAGCATTCAAGCTTGGGTCTTGCGCTGCTCTGCGGCGAATGTCAAGGCATCGGGAAAGTCAGGCGACAGCGAAGTGATAAGGTGGTCAAAGTTGTCGGCTTCACAGTTCGTCGTACGTTGTGGCATCCTAGAAAGGCAATCCGCGTCAGCGTGTCAACGACCACTCTTGTACGAAATAGTGAACACATATTCCTGTAGACCAACGGCCCATTGCGCGAGGCGACCGGATGAGTCACGAAGATTGACCAGCCAGCACACAGAATGTGATCTGTGACGATGGTGAACGGGCAACCATATACGTACGAGCGAAACGCTGCACGGCAAATACTACCGCTAGGCATTCTTGTTCCGTCACAGTGTAGTTGTGTTCCGGCTTGCTTAAAGAACGGCTTGCGTACGC
Source organism: Dermacentor silvarum (assembly GCF_013339745.2). Lineage (NCBI taxonomy): Eukaryota > Metazoa > Arthropoda > Arachnida > Ixodida > Ixodidae > Dermacentor > Dermacentor silvarum. The sequence goes on along the minus strand of NC_051154.1, from coordinate 261,682,482 downwards.
GACGACATGTTCTTTGTTTCTAGAGCGCTGAACGAGAACGACACCGATGCCGCCCCGCCACTTGCGTCTGTGTGAATCTCCGTTGGAGATGAAGGATCCAAGTGCCGGAGTATTGGCTGTGAAGTTAACAAAAACTTCAGCTGGTGAAAAGCGGCTTCACACTCGGGAGTTCACTGAAACGAGTGTTCCTACGCAGAAGATTCGTCAGGGTTGAGTGACATCCGCGAAACGGGTATGAACCGCCTGAAATATGAGCAGGAGGCCTACGAAGCTACAAAGCTGTTTGACAGATTGAGGTTGTTCGAATGATTCAACGGCTGCCGTCTTCTGTGGGTCTGGTCTAACTCCATCTTTATCGACGAGATGTCCCTAACACCACTGTTTGGCACTCGCCAAAATGACATTTCTTTGAATTCAGCTCAAGACCAGCTTTTTCGATAGAGTCGAGTACAATATTGAGATGAATGTTGTGCTCCTGAAATGTGCGTCCAAAAATCACGACAATCATCAAGGTAGCACATACAATCTGCCATTTTAAACCACGCAGAATAGTGTCCATGAACCTTTCGAATGTATCCGGTGCATTGCACAATCCGAACGGCATGACGTTGAATTCGTACAGCCCGTCCGCCGTAACGAATGCCGTTTTTTCCTTGTCATTTGGTTGCATCGGATTTTGCCAATAACCGGCTCTCCGATCCACAGAAGAAAAGTAGGAAGCGGAGTGCAGGTAGTCGATGGCGTCATCAATATGGGGCAGCGGATAGACGTCTTTCTTGGTTACGGAATTCAGTCAGCGATAGTCAACGCAGAATCTCCACGTACCATCTTTCTTCTTCACAAGAATGACGGGAGCAGCCCAGGGACTTGCGGATTCTTGAATTATTCCCTTTCCTAGCATCTCTTGCACTTGCTCGTTGATGATGTTGCGCTCAGATGGTGATACCCTGTAAGGTTTCTGCCGTACGGGATGTGCTGAAGCTCGATGACGTGTTCGGTATTAATCGCGATGACGTGTTCGAGACGCTGGAATTTTAGAAGGCATTTGAGACCGAGATGTTCATTCTCGCCTGTAGCATCAACAAGTGCAACCAGCGTCGTGGAGGATTCTGGTTTGAAGACGGCAAGTTTCATGCCACGAAGTGATTGAAAGTCCACACAGAACACTTTCAAACTCAAGCGAACACAGTGAAGAGTCAGAGTGTAAACAAAAAACTTGACACAAGTTTAAAATTCGCTTGGAGGTGTACAAGAATAACACCTAACCATTTCACTGTTCGCGATGTCATACGCGTGCGTGAGTGCTAAATTTGTAGAATTGCTGGGCTGGGTTTCCGCGGAGTCTAGAATCAGGTTGAGCTAACTTGAGGCGAACTACCGTGAGCTTTTGTTGCAGACGCTCGTTTGACATCTCGTACGTCAACAAGATGTTCACGGCTTCTCAGCCTGTAGCATCAGCAGGGCCCAAAGCCTGCCTAAACCTAGTTCCCTATGTAGGGAAACTGCCGCTATGTAGAGTTCTCCGATTCTGGTTTGAAGACGGCAAGATTCTCCTCTCTCCCAATGTCAAGGGCCAAGGTGGAACCCGGCATACCACGCAGACGTACATGCACACTTCTGGGTCCAATCGGCGTGTCGCGTCATCGAGATGGCAGCACAAGCGGCCACAACGCTTTTGACGCCCGTAATTCGGCGTGTCGATGTCGAATAAATTATACGCTGCACAGTCAGGCCCACGTGACGCTCGTAATTGTCCAGCGTCCACATTCACGTGACCCCTGCGCAGCCCTCAACTACAGACATCCACGCAATGGGGAACTAAAATGTTCTTTTTCACACAGGTCGCATGAATCGGTTTCAAGCGTCGCGTCGAACATGGCAAGGTCGTTACTACAACAGATTACTGGCACGTACACAGCAGAGAAGGCAGGAACGACCGTGTCCTCGGAGACAAAAAAGATGCATTCATCACGGGCTGAATTTTCCAATAGCGCAGTTGGGAAACTACCATGCACGGAAAGGTGCCCACTTCTACAGTCAACAGTTGCCCCACACTCCCGCAAAAAATCGATTCCCAAAATAACGTCATGCGTCGATCGTGCAATAACCGCGAATTCTGTGGGAAACACCTTGCCGCACAAAGACACGTCCACAGTGCAAACTCCCACCGGACACAACGCATCACCGCTCACACCACGGAATGTCGCACCACGGCTTATACAAAACATAACTTTCAGTCCAAGAAGGTTCTTAAAATTCACACTCATTACAGAAATTGTCGCGCCTGTATCCAACAAGTGCCATGGTAATTACGCCATCAACAAGTACATGAACTTTGTTCTTCACTATAAACACTGATGGGGGTATATCTATCGAAAGTGTCTGGTATCTTGCGGCCTCACCCCCATTGGCCGCGCCGACTAGTTTTCCGGCGGCGGTGACTGCGTACGTCGCCGCGGCGATGGGGATCGTCGAGTACGTGGGGCTGGTGGCGGCGTTAAGCTTCGATCAGAGGCCAGTGAGGGGTAGCGTAAACTGGTGGGCTTGCGTGGTGTCCGTGGCGTTGAGAACGGGCGGTCGAAAGGCTGGGAGACATGAGCAAGGGATCTCGCTGGTATGTAGGGGGGTTGTTGCAAAATCGCGAGATGTGACCCGGGACGCCACAGCTGTACACACCGGCAGAGGTCGAGACACCCGTGGCAGCTCGAGTGACCAGTCCTGTCAGAAGGCATTGGGTAGTAGTATCGCTCTTCATGGGGACGGTAGGCAGCCGACGTTCGTTGAGTGAAACGAGGTGAGCGAAAACGCCGTTCGTAATTGGAGGGGTCCGATCAGAGTACTCATGTGATCGCAGTGTGCCTTGGCATTCATCGACGTCTGCTGCTTAACTGATGGCTGCCATGGGGTCGGAGCGGCTGGCGTTCGCGCGTGTGCGGTCTCTCTTGCATAGCCGTCCTGAAAGCCGCTGGGGCAATGAGAGACTTGCTGACATCGAAGCAATTCTTCTCGTACAATCTGGCGTATTGTCGACGAGAGGTCATTAGGCGACATACTGTCGACACTAGCCACTGTTGGCACGTTTGACAGACGGCCAAATTTCGGAGCTATCCGTCGCATCTTCAGCGTTTCAAATGTGCGACAGTGCTGCATCACGTCAGACACGGAGTTCAGGTTTTCCTTGCCAATCAAGAAATTATATACGTCTTCGGCTATCCCCTTCAGAACGTGTCCAACCTTGTCCTCTTCAGTCATCCTAGGATCCACTATCTTGCACAGCTTCAAAATTTCTTCGATATATGTGGTACATGTCTCCCCTGGGAGCTGCGCCCTCTGAGCCAATGTCTGCTCCGCTCGCTTCTTCTTCGCATTAGAATTGCCGAAGCACTTCTGTACTTCTTCAACAAAACGATCCCAAGTGGTGAACATGTCCTCGTGGTTTTCATACCACATGAGAGCAGTGTTTGTCAGTGCAAATACAACATGGCTAAGCTGCGCTGCCGAGTCCCAGCCATTGCTTCTGCTCACCCGCTTATAGTTCTTGAGCCACTCGTCAACGTCCTCCCCTGAGGTCCCGCCAAAGTTTGGCGGCACTCGGTAGTACGGCCAGGACCCGTAGGAGCCGTAGGAGTTGCCCCCGATGCATCAGAGGTCGGGAGTTGGGACATCATCTCGATCGGCGAAGGCGGAAGTCCGGCAAGGCAGCGGCTGCGGCGAAGACCAGGAGTAGAGCTTCCGTCGTTGGGTTCGTATTACCCAGCACCGTCCACCAATCTGTTACGGCCTCGGGAGAAGGTTAAGGGAGTGTTTACTGATTGAGACACAAAGATGTAGCTCCTTGGCTATGCTGGCCGGAGTCAATCGTAGGAGCAACGTCGTCTTCTTCTTTCTCCTTCCCTCGATTCCCTCACTTTTCACTGGCAGTGACCACGGCGTAACAATATGGAAAATCGCAGAATCAGCATGCTTTCCTGGCCGGCCAAAGGCGCTGACATGAACATCTGCGAAATATATGGAGGTACATCAAAGCAGCCATGGTGCGAAAACCTGTCCGCCAGACAACTGGGAACTAGCTGTTGGCAGCAGTTCGACAAGAATGGGAGGACCTCCGAGCGCATCATGACTTTGTGCCAGCGCTGTACGCGTCACTGCCCTCTAGGATGCCAGCAGTCGTTTCCGCAAAGGGTTGTATGACAAAATACTAACATCAAAAGAGAAAATTATTCCTGCTTACTAACACTGCTTCTAAACGGATCAACCTTTTGTTGAACTTGCACCAAATAAAAGTTCGGATGTTTGTGTTCCCTTGCCTGTTCGTTGTACGATAAGACACAGCGGAAGGAAAACTAAACAAAGTGAAAAGTTGAAGTAATTACAATAACGCCAAGCATAAGAAGCACAACGGTCTGAATTAAAAGCATCAAAATGTGGTTTCTGTCATAATTGGTTTCTATTATGGGGAAAAACTGCTAGCAGACGACACACGTGCGCTACGATGACGTAATGCGCACGAAAGGAGCCACCCTCCCGAGCATGCGCGCAGATATTGTGGCTGCCGTCTGACGGGCTGGTGATATAGCAACGCCACGCGCTCCCGTGTTCACCTCAAAAGATTGCGACTGTACAGGTGGAGCGACGGTGACGTTGATGATTTATTGGCATCCCTTTGAAACGTGGCGGCGACAAATAGTCACCTAGCCTGCTTGATTTATCAGTATACTATACATGTTCTTTATCTAGCATTTTGTATACCTCTCATTATTTTTCTTTTTCAAAATTTACCTTGTACCGCTACATATGATTTTAAGAGATAAGGTCGTATCCATCTTCTTCCCGCCTTTTTTCCAATAGTACTCTGATCGTCCTCTTGCTTATCTCTACGGCTGATCTGTTGATGTTCCCTTCCACTTTAAACCCAAGCGCTTCTGGAGTTGCACGTTACCTACGGTTCTCGCTGGGTGGATCCCGTCGCATTCCATTAGGATGTGCCTGAGTGGTCTCTGGATCTTTACTGCAGGCATGCACGTGCTGCAGTAAAGACGGAGCGCCGCCGCCGTGCACTCGCTGCGTCGAACTTCGGAACTCCGCTCCATCACGCCGCGAGATGGCAGGAGCGGTTGCGTGGCCCACAGCCGGGCGAGCCTGCACCTATTGCGCATTTGTGGACGTGCGGTCGCCGTCTAGTCGAAGCAGTGGTCGCCACGTTGCGCCCTTGTTTCCATTCTTTGTGTGCGATGACAAGCTGTGCTCTTCGTGTGAGGAAGCCGTGAAATGGGCAAGAAGTTTTTTTTTCTTTTTTTTTGCCATGGTGCAAATCTGGCTACGAGACCTGCAATGAAAAAGTGTAGCTTTTTGCTGCACCCCGAGAAACGGACCGCGTGAAGATATGGCGCCATGCGATTCCGCGCAAGGACCGCGTGCTGCAGTCGACTGACTACGTGTGCGAGAAGCACTTCGAGCCGAGGTACGTGAGGAAGATTTGGGAAGCAGTTTACAAAGGACTCGTTCTTGTGAGTGCACCGCAAAAGGCGGCTCTGGCAAAAGACGCCGTGCCGACGAAGTTTCCCGACTGCCCTGCTCATTTCACAAAGACAGAAAAAAAATGTCGCAGTTTCGCGCGAAAGGCGAAGCATCGATTGCGATAGCAAATTAGTAGAGAGCTATTCGGAGTAGGGATAGTACTTTTATCGGCTGCATAAAATTGGAGACATTGGCTTACTAACTGAATTAACAATCGTGGTGTCAGCGCGCACAAGCAAACATGAATAGATCGCACTGAATGACCGCAGCCAACGACTGTCAAAACGCTGGCAGCAAGCGCAGGTTCGCGCGGTCTATCGCTTCAACGGAAACTGAGCGGCGAATGCACAACGCATACAAAGGTCAGAGCCGTGTGGAGATAAGAGACGGTGCGGGCGACGGGCACCGCCGGGCAAACTGCAAAGGAGAAAATGTTGGCAGAGAAGAAGCTGCCCCCCCTCCTCCCCTCTCTTCCCGCTTTGTTGCTTTCGCGTGGGAGATTGAGTGGCAAGATACGCCTTTGGTGCCGGAGCACAGCGCCGCCCCGCCTCCCTCCCTCCCATACCCCCACGCGACGGTCGCGTTTGCTTTCCGCCGAGCGTTCGCTCTCCGTGATAGCGCGCGGGGGAGTTCGCCCTCCGTGATAGCGCGCGTCCCCCGCGCGCTTTCGCTAGCGCATACGGCGCGCGGCGACGATTTTATCGCCCTTGGAATCTATACGGAACCTCACGGCGACGGCGACGCCGACGGCAGAAATCCGGTTGAAGTGTCCATATAATTGCTATCGCAATAAAAAGAAAGGCGCCTGCGGACCGTTCGCACCCTCCTGTCACCAAACGTAGCCGTGTCGGACTGGAAATTTTCTCTCCGTGCGAGAGCTACGCTTGTAACAATGAGAATGTTTTGGGTTTATATTTGTCTAACTAGGTAAGCATTACTTAAACAAACAAAACTAACTTCTGTCATATATTAACGCGACGTCACTGTCATATGTTAATATTGACTCGTATACATGTTTATCCTTTCACCGGTGACCGCTTTTCACCAGCTGTTAAGCCCAGACCACACGTACGCTTGCGGACGCGCGCAAGCCCGCGTCTGCGCGCCCACGCATGCGCAGACGGTGCGGCACGGCTCGTACGCGTCGAAACGCGGCGCGATCTCGGTGATCAGCTCCTCTCTGATATTGCCCGCTTGGGCTGCCTCGCGTCGGCGCGCCTGGCTACGCAGTGACGGCGCGGTACATTCAACTCTCAGTTAAGCAGATTTATACCATGCAAGGAAGTGCTTCTTTTTGTGCTGATCTAACAGCTCCAAAAATATAACAATTACGTTTATAGATATCGAAGCATTTTGAAACATTGTCGATGACAAAGTACGAAGTGGCGTCTGCCAAGGCGTCAACAAATGAGGCCAGTGAGCGCGCGCTGTCGCGCGTATTTGTGGATGCAAACCGCCCTTCCTCGCTAGGCGCGGCAACCGCAAGGCGCGTAGACGCGAGCTTGCGCGCGTCCGCAAGCGTACGTGTGGTTTGGGCTTTAAACGTTATCGCTAGGCACAGGACGCGCCTGCATGTATCGGAAGTTTCTCGAACGTTATCGATGCTTCTATCCGTTGTCTCTTGTCACCGACGCTCATGTAATCCGATTGTATGAGCGACGCGAATTGTCTAGAACTTTCTGGAAGACATGCGGGTATCAGGGATTAATCTGGAACTTTCGATGACTCATGTATAAAAGCCGATGCGTTTCGCCGCCGATCAGATTTTCGATGATCGCCGACTGTGTTCGCCGCTTTCGTTGTGCTTCGAGTGTAGCTTGCTTTTGTGGGCACAGGTTCGCCCAATAAAGAATCAGTTTCGTCATACAGTTTTACGACTGTTTACTTCAGCGTAACTACTACGTGCTGTCTGGTGGAAGTGCACAATTTCGACATGTCCGAATGCGAAGGCATCCTCCTTATCGCGAACCTTCTAGGTGGGTAACTGAACATATTCAACAGATATCTATGACGGTATCGTCAAAATGTCGTATTTGTTCGCCATTTTGTTTTTGCGCTCGTTATTGCGTGAAGGCTGACTTTTTTATTTATTTCGAGCGGCGTTCGCGGCCCCGTAGCCTACCATGCATGATACCTCGCCTTGGCCACGGGTAATGTGGCGCCATCTCGGGCCCTCTGCACAAAACGCGGACCGAAGTTCTCCCCTTCCCGGAGGCGCTTCTAACACCGTGCCCGTGCAGTGCACTATATCCTGGTAACTGCGGGCGTTATGCGCCAACACATACGAAGGAAAGTGTAAGCGCAGCTGTAGAGATACTGGTTGAGAACCTCGATAGTCGCTGCACTTACGCTAACCATTTGATCTCTACTTTTTCGCAATCTGACGCCATACCCACATATGTCGGTATTGAGAAAAACGCTGACTGCTTATGTATATATAGCGGGAAAAAAAGGTATCGAGTTCTGGGTGCACAAACTGAAGACGAAGCATTTCCCCGTCTTTGACTGGTATTTTGAATCTTATAATCCAGCGATGCGGAGACGCTATTCTCGCGTTAACCTACCTGTACAGCTTGACTTTGAAGAGCGAAGTTTTTCGTTCTTAGGGGTGGAAAATGTCAGTGGTGATTTTGATATTTATGCCGAGGAATCCTTGCGATATAACTAAGTTTCGACCACTGTCTCTTTCATGTAGATTAAAAAAATTGGTAGTTGTTATACATCAGCGCGTTTCTTTGTTCTTTAAGAGAAACTTTCACTCAGACAGCATAGCTTTATAAAAGGCAAATCAGTGTAAATATATGCGTGCTTTGAGTACAGTGCTAAGCTTATAGTGAACTAGATACGTTCTACTTTAACATGGCTAAATCCTTTGACAAGGTTTCGCGTGAGATACTACTGTTAAACTAAGCGACTATGCTTTTATGTTCATAATTTTGCGCATGGTTTCGTAGTTACGTGACAGATGTCGGAACCAGGTCACGTTCTAGACTGCGCCTCCGAGTCTTTTGTGTCGTTTACGGATGTGCCTGAAGGCTCACAACTTGGCCCGTTGCTACCTTTGGTAGTTATTAATCGTTCAGTTTTAGCCAATCAAAATTAAGAAATGTTGTTTGCGTGTGATTTAAATTTGTATCACAGAGTTGAAAGTGTAAATGACTGGGCCAGTTGACTAAGAAAGACATCTAGTCGGTTGACTAATTGTGCTCTATATAGTAGCTTGTTATATTTGTTCCGCACAATCTTGTCTTGCTGAGTGGCTGGTTACGTAGACGCATAAAGCAAAACGTTTTAACATAGCTTTCTTTAACTACTCTCCTAGGTTGGTCGTGGCTGTTGCTGGCTGCTGTCTGGGTCGCTCACTATTTGTGTCGATATATTTGTGATGTACGAAGGTTCATACAATTGCTGTATGCTGAAAAATTAGTGCATCTGTTCTGCGTAAAAATTTAGCCAGTTCCAAGCTTCTGAAATCTGATGAAACAGCGGAGCTCTGCAAGCGTGGGTGTACTCGTATAGCGTAGTGGGTATGACGCTCACCTTCGTACCGTGAGTACCGGGGTTCAGATCCCGCCGCTGTTTCTCTTTCTCTCTATCTGTGTTCCTTTTTTTTCTTTCTCTCTCTCTCGCTCTCATTTCTCTTTCTCTCGCCCATATCAAGTTGTGTTGTAATCGTCGGTACATTGCAATCATAACGTTCCCATAAATGCACGTTCTGCAAGCGTGGGTGTATAGCCTAATGGTTATGACGCTTGCCTTCGAACCCTGGGTACCCGGGGTGGAATCCCGCCTCGCTTAGAAAGTTTGTTTTATTTACTCATTTATTTCTCTCGCTCTGTCTGCCGCGCGCGCAGGCGCTCTCTGCGCCACGAACGACTGCCCGCGCGGCTGTATTTTGAAAGCCATCTGCGGCAGGGGCAGAGTCCGCCCTCCCTGTGTTTTCGCTGGTAAGATCGATTTGACGCGAGCGCCGGCACGAAACTCTATTCGCTCGCTGCTGCTGCGCTGACTCACTCCAGCGTTGTGACAGCGATTTTCCGCGGTCATCGAGTGAGATGCGTTCATGTTTGCTTGTGCGCGCGTGCGACCATGCTTGTTAATTTAGTTAGTGTGCCTAGGTTTACAAATTTATACGGCCGATAAAACTACTATCCTTACTTTGTTTAGGCGTCCACTAATTTGCTATCGCAATCGAATTCTGGCGAAACTGCGACTTTTAAAGCGAGAGCTTTACTAACCTAGTCGTGCCGAGTTTCGCCGCTGCCAGCAATTTGACCTTCATTTTACCGCAGCCGCGCCGTAGCCTTGGCAACGCATCACGTGACTCGCCGCGCCCAGCTTCGCCGCTCACACGTGCGCGAGCCGTCATGCAAGCCACAGTGAAAAAAAAAATCACATCTCACCTACGGGCAACGATGGTGGGATGCGAAAGCATCGCGGAAGGGTGCGCATCGAGTTTCCGTTTCGTTTCACTTGCCAACACAACCCAATGAAAGTTAGAGTGAGAGATGTATTGAGAATGTGTTGAGAATGTATTGTATTGTTGCTGAACTTGGCGTCGAAGCACGCCGACGGCCGCGTTACGCTGACGTTCGTTCTGGACGCTCCCGGCCTTGCTCAGGTGGTTGTCGAACCAAAGCCGGTCGCACACGTTGCAGCTGTGCCCGAAGCTCCGATCGAGGAAGTCGCGCTTGAACCGCGCCGTCCGCACCGTCGAAGTCCGGGCGTTGTAATGGCCTCGAGCGTGTTGCTGCTCTGGCCGCAGACTGGCGTTGCCTCGTAGCTTCAGGGATCGGGAGCTTGCCGCTCGACGCTGCCAGTTGCGCTTCGAATTTTCCGAGCCCGGAGTTCGGGGTCGGCTTGATAAGGCTGACGTTCCACGTGCACTTCGGGCGTGCCGAGCTCGTGTTGCTTCCGTGGAAGTTTCCTGCCTACATTACGTTCGGCTTCCCTGGCCCGAAGTTCGGAGTCCGCTTGCCGACGCTGACCTTTACGTTCGGCTTCCCTGGCCCGAAGTTCGGGGTCCGCTTGCCGACGCTGACGTTTACGTTTGGGCTTCCCGAGCCTTCCTCTGCTCCGCGGCGGTGGCGCTGCCGCTGCAACTAGCGCCGACGTTGCTCATGGGGTTTCGCACATCGTTGCACAGAGAGAGAATGACGGAAGCACAGCGAACGCGCGCTTTATCCTGAGCTACCTGCGCCGGGACACTGGCGCCGCCTACCGGCGTACCCTTAGAGAGAGAGAGGAGAGAGTGAGTTATATGCAATGATTTGCTGCGCGGCACCTGTTGTGGAGACCGGGGAGGAGGAGGAGGAGAGAATGAGGGAGAGTTGTGCATGCGCAGTATGGGTGCGGACGTCGCAGAACGGACACTGCACCGAGCATAAGTACAGTGTTGCCAGGTTTGGCTATATATAGCCAAATTGGGCTACCGAAAAACAAATTTGGGCGTCGACTTGGACGAGTTGGCTATGTGGCTATATCAGGAGCAACTGAAATTCTGAGACTTGGCTTTGTTTGGGCTATACGTGGCGCCCCTAATCCGCGCTCCAGAGGTGATCTGATCGGGTGAGAAGCAAATCTCGAAGGCGATGTTTAGCTGGCTGAGCTGGCATGCAGCGCTGCTGTGTTTGTGTGCGTGCGCGAAATGCGCCCCTTCTCCCCCTCTCTGCCCCGTTGTCCTGAGCCGTGGCTCTGATATTTGATGCTTTTAATTTACACTCCGCGTCATCTCAGACACCCGATCCCCACCTCGGGATGAGCCTGGGAGTAGCAGGGTTTTTCACAGTCCACTGTACTATCATGGCTATGCTCGGAAAGGGAGAGCAATAGGGTGGGGCAATCATGGCGCCGACATGAAAGAAGGGGAAGGACACGTATCCAGTGTGTTCATGGCCATGGTTTCTAGGTGAAGCATCGCGCCGGGCACAGCTTTCGACCTGCTCCATTTTTGTCACACTAAGCGAGAAAGTATAAAAAAAATCATAGCATATCCACGGGGTGAATGATGATGAGTGGGCGAAGCTCCGGAGGGAATCATCGGATCTCCCGCTTAAGGGGACGCTAGCACCAACGCGTTAGAAACGTGCAGTACTCTCTAGTAAGGGGAGCGGCCACAGTCTTACGCAGCCATTTACACATGCCGGAACGTGCACCGCGTTTGCCAACGCCATCACATGACTGCTGAGAGAGTATACCTCCCGTATTCATAAACGCTCCTCGACTTGAACTTGACTTGCCACCGCCTTGGGCAGCGCGTTCGAAACGCGTTGAAGGTAAGGCGGAGAGGCCACAGCGTCTTACACCAGCTTCTTACACGGGCCATAACGCGCTAGCACAAACGCGTTAGAAACGCGCTAGAAACGCGGCCTTTCGTTAATGTTGGGTATTTATTGCCATCGTGGTGCGTGTGTCTATGTGCGCTTCGTGGCGTAGTGTCACTACGTGGTTGACTGTTATACCAATGCAATAAAGAAAAAAAAAAAAAAGCTTCGTGGCGTAGCGGGCTAACGCCGCGCGCTCGGAAGCGCGGGTCCCTGGTTCGATTCCGCGCTACGGACACAACTTCGGAATTTTTTTTCTCATTTTTCTCAGACTGGTTACACACTACTACTACGACGACGGGGACGGAACGGGTGCCGCTATAAGGAGCTTCGCTCCTAAAAAAATGGGAGCAAGACCCCGAGCTCAAAGTGGGTCCTGGTGCCTTTACTTGTAGATGGTTTGCCCCTAACGTCACAGGTGCAGATGCTCATTGTTCTAATATTGAAACATGTTTGCCACGATGACATCAGTGCACCACGTCACGCTAACCTCACCCACCCTGCTAGCTTAGCAGATGAGCTGTCGCGCTGCTGGCTCGAGGACGCGGGTTTCATTCCGGCCACGGTGGCCGTATTTCCATCGAGGCGAAATGCAGGAACACCCGTGCACTTAGATTTAGGTGCACGTTAGAGAACCCCAGGTGGTAAAAATTAATCCGGAGTCCCCCACTGCGTCATGCGTCCCATTAAAATCAGTTCTGGCGCGTAAAACCCCAGCAATTAAAATTATTATTAGCGCATCAACATGGTTTGCTTTTTGACAGTAACCGGTTTTCAGAGGATTACCACTGTTATAAATTTGTCGTTTACCTTTGCTCTTTGTGCACCGTCACGGCTTTTACCATTCGAGCGAGTTACGTTCGAAACGTGCTCGTCATCGAAAACGGCTGCGCGGTTCTTAAACTGATGTGCCGTGTAATCTTTAAAGCTTATAAATGTGCCGTGTAATCTTTCAAAGCTTCGCTTACAACGATTTAGACAGTGGAATCTGTTGTCTGTTACTCTTCATTTTAACGCACGTTCTTCGCGTGCTAGAGACCTTAGATGGTGGCTAGTTGGTGTAAATGTACACAATATTGACCCTTTTCGCGGAGCAGGTTGTTCTAGAGAAACTAGATGGCGCTATCGGCGGCGCGCCATACACTGCCTCAGCGAAAGCGCATGAATACAAAATCATCACCGCTTCTGCCCTCTTTCTCTCCATCAGCTGTCGGAAATGTAACTGGGTTTTCGCTCACGCAACGTTTCCATTCATGCTGTAAAATGTGGAGCGGTGAATTGAAACCATGTGCAGTAGTTCACTGCAAAAATAGTGAGTGGCATATTAAGGAATAGAATGATATGTGTGACCAAGTTCACGCACCGTTAGTTCACGCACCGTTCACGCATACGGATAGCCTCTGTTGCCGGCCCTCTTCAATGTACGACTTTCCTCGTAAATAAAAAAATCACTTATCGGCCAGCGTTGTATCGCTAACCTCAGAAGAAAAGACTTCAGCCGGGCACTTCGTCGCAAGAGTGAGTACCGCTTCTTAAACAATGACAAAGGGAAGTAGCGCCGCTTCCTGGTAGTAAGTTTCGCGCACTTTATCTACACACATTTACCCCTACTCGCACGCAAACTTACGCACACTCTATCGCGCCAACGTCTTAGAATATGTGAATGGGCGCACACTTGAATCAGTGCGCCAAAATCATGGGTGACAGCGACTACACCGACAGAACACCAATAGCCGAAGCTGAATGTTTCGTGAAAATCCACAGGAGTGATCGAGTTTCTAGCGATATTACATATTTGCTGCATGCTATTAGAAAGTACAGAACAGCTATGTTCCAAGCCTTGTGTGCAACTAGAACAAATCTGTTGCAACTAGTGATTAGGCAGAAAATATTCAGATAGTAACAGCACCGACGAACTCCACTGAGTCAGAACGTGACAAGCCGCTGCTTCAAAGTATTGCGCAAATAATAACGAAAAGCAAGACACACTGATCCTGATCATCATAAGCGGGATAGCTCGGAATACATTTTAACCTCGCTTTTAGAA